>NW_026123831.1:0-94814 GCF_025177605.1 Cucumis melo
ATCTTCGGGTCTCGTGCTCCGAGGACTTCAACCCACACTCCTGGCATGCTCCCTGACACGTTTTCCGGAGGTATAGGTCGGGAAGCGAGCTCGTTGGAGGGAGAACTGTGGTGCGACCCAAAACGGTCCAAAAGATGGCCGAAGCTTCCAACGAGGGGCGAACGCTCGTCCGGTGTCAGAAACCACTGGAAATGCACTTGCAGCGAAGGAAACGGGCTGAGCTCGAGGACTTCCGGTGCTCGTCCCAAGAAAACGCGAGCGGGAATGCCCCGGACTCAGTTTTCTCGTCCTCGGGTAAAAAGCGGTCCCCCGACGGTTTCTTCCCTTTGCTCCGTATTGGTCATAAGTCTTTCGATCTTCGGGTCCCGTGCTCCGAGGACTTCAACCCACACTCCTGGCATGCTCCCTGACACGTTTTCCGGAGGTATAGGTCGGGAAGCGAGCTCGTTGGAGGGAGAACTGTGGTGCGACCCAAAACGGTCCAAAAGATGGCCGAAGCTTCCAACGAGGGGCGAACGCTCGTCCGGTGTCAGAAACCACTGGAAATGCACTTGCAGCGAAGGAAACGGGCTGAGCTCGAGGACTTCCGGTGCTCGTCCGAAGAAAACGCGAGCGGGAATGCCCCGGACTCAGTTTTCTCGTCCTGGGGTAAAAAGCGGTCCCCCGACGGTTTCTTCCCTTTGCTCCGTATTGGTCATAAGTCTTTCGATCTTCGGGTCTCGTGCTCCGAGGACTTCAACCCACACTCCTGGCATGCTCCCTGACACGTTTTCCGGAGGTATTGGTCGGGAAGCGAGCTCGTTGGAGGGAGAACTGTGGTGCGACCCAAAACGGTCCAAAAGATGGCCGAAGCTTCCAACGAGTGGCGAACGCTCGTCCGGTGTCAGAAACCACTGGAAATGCACTTGCAGCGAAGGAAACGGGCTGAGCTCGAGGACTTCCGGTGCTCGTCCCAAGAAAACGCGAGCGGGAATGCCCCGGACTCAGTTTTCTCGTCCTGGGGTAAAAAGCGGTCCCCCGACGGTTTCTTCCCTTTGCTCCGTATTGGTCATAAGTCTTTCGATCTTCGGGTCTCGTGCTCCGAGGACTTCAACCCACACTCCTGGCATGCTCCCTGACACGTTTTCCGGAGGTATAGGTCGGGAAGCGAGCTCGTTGGAGGGAGAACTGTGGTGCGACCCAAAACGGTCCAAAAGATGGCCGAAGCTTCCAACGAGTGGCGAACGCTCGTCTGGTGTCAGAAACCACTGGAAATGCACTTGCAGCGAAGGAAACGGGCTGAGCTCGAGGACTTCCGGTGCTCGTCCCAAGAAAACGCGAGCGGGAATGCCCCGGACTCAGTTTTCTCGTCCTGGGGTAAAAAGCGGTCCCCCGACGGTTTCTTCCCTTTGCTCCGTATTGGTCATAAGTCTTTCGATCTTCGGGTCTCGTGCTCCGAGGACTTCAACCCACACTTCTGGCATGCTCCCTGACACGTTTTCCGGAGGTATAGGTCGGGAAGCGAGCTCGTTGGAGGGAGAACTGTGGTGCGACCCAAAACGGTCCAAAAGATGGCCGAAGCTTCCAACGAGTGGCGAACGCTCGTCCGGTGTCAGAAACCACTGGAAATGCACTTGCAGCGAAGGAAACGGGCTGAGCTCGAGGACTTCCGGTGCTCGTCCCAAGAAAACGCGAGCGGGAATGCCCCGGACTCAGTTTTCTCGTCCTGGGGTAAAAAGCGGTCCCCCGACGGTTTCTTCCCTTTGCTCCGTATTGGTCATAAGTCTTTCGATCTTCGGGTCTCGTGCTCCGAGGACTTCAACCCACACTCCTGGCATGCTCCCTGACACGTTTTCCGGAGGTATAGGTCGGGAAGCGAGCTCGTTGGAGGGAGAACTGTGGTGCGACCCAAAACGGTCCGAAAGATGGCCGAAGCTTCCAACGAGTGGCGAACGCTCGTCCGGTGTCAGAAACCACTGGAAACGCACTTGCAGCGAAGGAAACGGGCTGAGCTCGAGGACTTCCGGTGCTCGTCCCAAGAAAACGCGAGCGGGAATGCCCCGGACTCAGTTTTCTCGTCCTGGGGTAAAAAGCGGTCCCCCGACGGTTTCTTCCCTTTGCTCCGTATTGGTCATAAGTCTTTCGATCTTCGGGTCTCGTGCTCCGAGGACTTCAACCCACACTCCTGGCATGCTCCCTGACACGTTTTCCGGAGGTATAGGTCGGGAAGCGAGCTCGTTGGAGGGAGAACTGTGGTGCGACCCAAAACGGTCCAAAAGATGGCCGAAGCTTCCAACGAGTGGCGAACGCTCGTCCGTTGTCAGAAACCACTGGAAATGCACTTGCAGCGAAGGAAACGGGCTGAGCTCGAGGACTTCCGGTGCTCGTCCCAAGAAAACGCGAGCGGGAATGCCCCGGACTCAGTTTTCTCGTCCTGGGGTAAAAAGCGGTCCCCCGACGGTTTCTTCCCTTTGCTCCGTATTGGTCATAAGTCTTTCGATCTTCGGGTCTCGTGCTCCGAGGACTTCAACCCACACTCCTGGCATGCTCCCTGACACGTTTTCCGGAGGTATAGGTCGGGAAGCGAGCTCGTTGGAGGGAGAACTGTGGTGCGACCCAAAACGGTCCGAAAGATGGCCGAAGCTTCCAACGAGTGGCGAACGCTCGTCCGGTGTCAGAAAGCACTGGAAACGCACTTGCAGCGAAGGAAACGGGCTGAGCTCGAGGACTTCCGGTGCTCGTCCCAAGAAAACGCGAGCGGGAATGCCCCGGACTCAGTTTTCTCGTCCTGGGGTAAAAAGCGGTCCCCCGACGGTTTCTTCCCTTTGCTCCGTATTGGTCATAAGTCTTTCGATCTTCGGGTCTCGTGCTCCGAGGACTTCAACCCACACTCCTGGCATGCTCCCTGACACGTTTTCCGGAGGTATAGGTCGGGAAGCGAGCTCGTTGGAGGGAGAACTGTGGTGCGACCCAAAACGGTCCAAAAGATGGCCGAAGCTTCCAACGAGTGGCGAACGCTCGTCCGTTGTCAGAAACCACTGGAAATGCACTTGCAGCGAAGGAAACGGGCTGAGCTCGAGGACTTCCGGTGCTCGTCCCAAGAAAACGCGAGCGGGAATGCCCCGGACTCAGTTTTCTCGTCCTGGGGTAAAAAGCGGTCCCCCGACGGTTTCTTCCCTTTGCTCCGTATTGGTCATAAGTCTTTCGATCTTCGGGTCTCGTGCTCCGAGGGCTTCAACCCACACTCCTGGCATGCTCCCTGACACGTTTTCCGGAGGTATAGGTCGGGAAGCGAGCTCGTTGGAGGGAGAACTGTGGTGCGACCCAAAACGGTCCAAAAGATGGCCGAAGCTTCCAACGAGTGGCGAACGCTCGTCCGGTGTCAGAAACCACTGGAAATGCACTTGCAGCGAAGGAAACGGGCTGAGCTCGAGGACTTCCGGTGCTCGTCCCAAGAAAACGCGAGCGGGAATGCCCCGGACTCAGTTTTCTCGTCCTGGGGTAAAAAGCGGTCCCCCGACGGTTTCTTCCCTTTGCTCCGTATTGGTCATAAGTCTTTCGATCTTCGGGTCTCGTGCTCCGAGGACTTCAACCCACACTCCTGGCATGCTCCCTGACACGTTTTCCGGAGGTATAGGTCGGGAAGCGAGCTCGTTGGAGGGAGAACTGTGGTGCGACCCAAAACGGTCCAAAAGATGGCCGAAGCTTCCAACGAGTGGCGAACGCTCGTCCGGTGTCAGAAACCACTGGAAATGCACTTGCAGCGAAGGAAACGGGCTGAGCTCGAGGACTTCCGGTGCTCGTCCCAAGAAAACGCGAGCGGGAATGCCCCGGACTCAGTTTTCTCGTCCTGGGGTAAAAAGCGGTCCCCCGACGGTTTCTTCCCTTTGCTCCGTATTGGTCATAAGTCTTTCGATCTTCGGGTCTCGTGCTCCGAGGACTTCAACCCACACTCCTGGCATGCTCCCTGACACGTTTTCCGGAGGTATAGGTCGGGAAGCGAGCTCGTTGGAGGGAGAACTGTGGTGCGACCCAAAACGGTCCAAAAGATGGCCGAAGCTTCCAACGAGTGGCGAACGCTCGTCCGGTGTCAGAAACCACTGGAAATGCACTTGCAGCGAAGGAAACGGGCTGAGCTCGAGGACTTCCGGTGCTCGTCCCAAGAAAACGCGAGCGGGAATGCCCCGGACTCAGTTTTCTCGTCCTGGGGTAAAAAGCGGTCCCCCGACGGTTTCTTCCCTTTGCTCCGTATTGGTCATAAGTCTTTCGATCTTCGGGTCTCGTGCTCCGAGGACTTCAACCCACACTCCTGGCATGCTCCCTGACACGTTTTCCGGAGGTATAGGTCGGGAAGCGAGCTCGTTGGAGGGAGAACTGTGGTGCGACCCAAAACGGTCCAAAAGATGGCCGAAGCTTCCAACGAGTGGCGAACGCTCGTCCGGTGTCAGAAACCACTGGAAATGCACTTGCAGCGAAGGAAACGGGCTGAGCTCGAGGACTTCCGGTGCTCGTCCCAAGAAAACGCGAGCGGGAATGCCCCGGACTCAGTTTTCTCGTCCTGGGGTAAAAAGCGGTCCCCCGACGGTTTCTTCCCTTTGCTCCGTATTGGTCATAAGTCTTTCGATCTTCGGGTCTCGTGCTCCGAGGACTTCAACCCACACTCCTGGCATGCTCCCTGACACGTTTTCCGGAGGTATAGGTCGGGAAGCGAGCTCGTTGGAGGGAGAACTGTGGTGCGACCCAAAACGGTCCAAAAGATGGCCGAAGCTTCCAACGAGTGGCGAACGCTCGTCCGGTGTCAGAAACCACTGGAAATGCACTTGCAGCGAAGGAAACGGGCTGAGCTCGAGGACTTCCGGTGCTCGTCCCAAGAAAACGCGAGCGGGAATGCCCCGGACTCAGTTTTCTCGTCCTGGGGTAAAAAGCGGTCCCCCGACGGTTTCTTCCCTTTGCTCCGTATTGGTCATAAGTCTTTCGATCTTCGGGTCTCGTGCTCCGAGGACTTCAACCCACACTCCTGGCATGCTCCCTGACACGTTTTCCGGAGGTATAGGTCGGGAAGCGAGCTCGTTGGAGGGAGAACTGTGGTGCGACCCAAAACGGTCCAAAAGATGGCCGAAGCTTCCAACGAGTGGCGAACGCTCGTCCGGTGTCAGAAACCACTGGAAATGCACTTGCAGCGAAGGAAACGGGCTGAGCTCGAGGACTTCCGGTGCTCGTCCCAAGAAAACGCGAGCGGGAATGCCCCGGACTCAGTTTTCTCGTCCTGGGGTAAAAAGCGGTCCCCCGACGGTTTCTTCCCTTTGCTCCGTATTGGTCATAAGTCTTTCGATCTTCGGGTCTCGTTCTCCGAGGGCTTCAACCCACACTCCTGGCATGCTCCCTGACACGTTTTCCGGAGGTATAGGTCGGGAAGCGAGCTCGTTGGAGGGAGAACTGTGGTGCGACCCAAAACGGTCCAAAAGATGGCCGAAGCTTCCAACGAGTGGCGAACGCTCGTCCGGTGTCAGAAACCACTGGAAATGCACTTGCAGCGAAGGAAACGGGCTGAGCTCGAGGACTTCCGGTGCTCGTCCCAAGAAAACGCGAGCGGGAATGCCCCGGACTCAGTTTTCTCGTCCTGGGGTAAAAAGCGGTCCCCCGACGGTTTCTTCCCTTTGCTCCGTATTGGTCATAAGTCTTTCGATCTTCGGGTCTCGTGCTCCGAGGACTTCAACCCACACTCCTGGCATGCTCCCTGACACGTTTTCCGGAGGTATAGGTCGGGAAGCGAGCTCGTTGGAGGGAGAACTGTGGTGCGACCCAAAACGGTCCAAAAGATGGCCGAAGCTTCCAACGAGTGGCGAACGCTCGTCCGGTGTCAGAAACCACTGGAAATGCACTTGCAGCGAAGGAAACGGGCTGAGCTCGAGGACTTCCGGTGCTCGTCCCAAGAAAACGCGAGCGGGAATGCCCCGGACTCAGTTTTCTCGTCCTGGGGTAAAAAGCGGTCCCCCGACGGTTTCTTCCCTTTGCTCCGTATTGGTCATAAGTCTTTCGATCTTCGGGTCTCGTGCTCCGAGGACTTCAACCCACACTCCTGGCATGCTCCCTGACACGTTTTCCGGAGGTATAGGTCGGGAAGCGAGCTCGTTGGAGGGAGAACTGTGGTGCGACCCAAAACGGTCCAAAAGATGGCCGAAGCTTCCAACGAGTGGCGAACGCTCGTCCGGTGTCAGAAACCACTGGAAATGCACTTGCAGCGAAGGAAACGGGCTGAGCTCGAGGACTTCCGGTGCTCGTCCCAAGAAAACGCGAGCGGGAATGCCCCGGACTCAGTTTTCTCGTCCTGGGGTAAAAAGCGGTCCCCCGACGGTTTCTTCCCTTTGCTCCGTATTGGTCATAAGTCTTTCGATCTTCGGGTCTCGTGCTCCGAGGACTTCAACCCACACTCCTGGCATGCTCCCTGACACGTTTTCCGGAGGTATAGGTCGGGAAGCGAGCTCGTTGGAGGGAGAACTGTGGTGCGACCCAAAACGGTCCAAAAGATGGCCGAAGCTTCCAACGAGTGGCGAACGCTCGTCCGGTGTCAGAAACCACTGGAAATGCACTTGCAGCGAAGGAAACGGGCTGAGCTCGAGGACTTCCGGTGCTCGTCCCAAGAAAACGCGAGCGGGAATGCCCCGGACTCAGTTTTCTCGTCCTGGGGTAAAAAGCGGTCCCCCGACGGTTTCTTCCCTTTGCTCCGTATTGGTCATAAGTCTTTCGATCTTCGGGTCTCGTTCTCCGAGGGCTTCAACCCACACTCCTGGCATGCTCCCTGACACGTTTTCCGGAGGTATAGGTCGGGAAGCGAGCTCGTTGGAGGGAGAACTGTGGTGCGACCCAAAACGGTCCAAAAGATGGCCGAAGCTTCCAACGAGTGGCGAACGCTCGTCCGGTGTCAGAAACCACTGGAAATGCACTTGCAGCGAAGGAAACGGGCTGAGCTCGAGGACTTCCGGTGCTCGTCCCAAGAAAACGCGAGCGGGAATGCCCCGGACTCAGTTTTCTCGTCCTGGGGTAAAAAGCGGTCCCCCGACGGTTTCTTCCCTTTGCTCCGTATTGGTCATAAGTCTTTCGATCTTCGGGTCTCGTGCTCCGAGGACTTCAACCCACACTCCTGGCATGCTCCCTGACACGTTTTCCGGAGGTATAGGTCGGGAAGCGAGCTCGTTGGAGGGAGAACTGTGGTGCGACCCAAAACGGTCCAAAAGATGGCCGAAGCTTCCAACGAGTGGCGAACGCTCGTCCGGTGTCAGAAACCACTGGAAATGCACTTGCAGCGAAGGAAACGGGCTGAGCTCGAGGACTTCCGGTGCTCGTCCCAAGAAAACGCGAGCGGGAATGCCCCGGACTCAGTTTTCTCGTCCTGGGGTAAAAAGCGGTCCCCCGACGGTTTCTTCCCTTTGCTCCGTATTGGTCATAAGTCTTTCGATCTTCGGGTCTCGTGCTCCGAGGACTTCAACCCACACTCCTGGCATGCTCCCTGACACGTTTTCCGGAGGTATAGGTCGGGAAGCGAGCTCGTTGGAGGGAGAACTGTGGTGCGACCCAAAACGGTCCAAAAGATGGCCGAAGCTTCCAACGAGTGGCGAACGCTCGTCCGGTGTCAGAAACCACTGGAAATGCACTTGCAGCGAAGGAAACGGGCTGAGCTCGAGGACTTCCGGTGCTCGTCCCAAGAAAACGCGAGCGGGAATGCCCCGGACTCAGTTTTCTCGTCCTGGGGTAAAAAGCGGTCCCCCGACGGTTTCTTCCCTTTGCTCCGTATTGGTCATAAGTCTTTCGATCTTCGGGTCTCGTGCTCCGAGGACTTCAACCCACACTCCTGGCATGCTCCCTGACACGTTTTCCGGAGGTATAGGTCGGGAAGCGAGCTCGTTGGAGGGAGAACTGTGGTGCGACCCAAAACGGTCCAAAAGATGGCCGAAGCTTCCAACGAGTGGCGAACGCTCGTCCGGTGTCAGAAACCACTGGAAATGCACTTGCAGCGAAGGAAACGGGCTGAGCTCGAGGACTTCCGGTGCTCGTCCCAAGAAAACGCGAGCGGGAATGCCCCGGACTCAGTTTTCTCGTCCTGGGGTAAAAAGCGGTCCCCCGACGGTTTCTTCCCTTTGCTCCGTATTGGTCATAAGTCTTTCGATCTTCGGGTCTCGTGCTCCGAGGACTTCAACCCACACTCCTGGCATGCTCCCTGACACGTTTTCCGGAGGTATAGGTCGGGAAGCGAGCTCGTTGGAGGGAGAACTGTGGTGCGACCCAAAACGGTCCAAAAGATGGCCGAAGCTTCCAACGAGTGGCGAACGCTCGTCCGGTGTCAGAAACCACTGGAAATGCACTTGCAGCGAAGGAAACGGGCTGAGCTCGAGGACTTCCGGTGCTCGTCCCAAGAAAACGTGAGCGGGAATGCCCCGGACTCAGTTTTCTCGTCCTGGGGTAAAAAGCGGTCCCCCGACGGTTTCTTCCCTTTGCTCCGTATTGGTCATAAGTCTTTCGATCTTCGGGTCTCGTGCTCCGAGGACTTCAACCCACACTCCTGGCATGCTCCCTGACACGTTTTCCGGAGGTATAGGTCGGGAAGCGAGCTCGTTGGAGGGAGAACTGTGGTGCGACCCAAAACGGTCCAAAAGATGGCCGAAGCTTCCAACGAGTGGCGAACGCTCGTCCGGTGTCAGAAACCACTGGAAATGCACTTGCAGCGAAGGAAACGGGCTGAGCTCGAGGACTTCCGGTGCTCGTCCCAAGAAAACGCGAGCGGGAATGCCCCGGACTCAGTTTTCTCGTCCTGGGGTAAAAAGCGGTCCCCCGACGGTTTCTTCCCTTTGCTCCGTATTGGTCATAAGTCTTTCGATCTTCGGGTCTCGTGCTCCGAGGACTTCAACCCACACTCCTGGCATGCTCCCTGACACGTTTTCCGGAGGTATAGGTCGGGAAGCGAGCTCGTTGGAGGGAGAACTGTGGTGCGACCCAAAACGGTCCAAAAGAAGGCCGAAGCTTCCAACGAGTGGCGAACGCTCGTCCGGTGTCAGAAACCACTGGAAATGCACTTGCTGCGAAGGAAACGGGCTGAGCTCGAGGACTTCCGGTGCTCGTCCCAAGAAAACGCGAGCGGGAATGCCCCGGACTCAGTTTTCTCGTCCTGGGGTAAAAAGCGGTCCCCCGACGGTTTCTTCCCTTTGCTCCGTATTGGTCATAAGTCTTTCGATCTTCGGGTCTCGTGCTCCGAGGACTTCAACCCACACTCCTGGCATGCTCCCTGACACGTTTTCCGGAGGTATAGGTCGGGAAGCGAGCTCGTTGGAGGGAGAACTGTGGTGCGACCCAAAACGGTCCAAAAGATGGCCGAAGCTTCCAACGAGTGGCGAACGCTCGTCCGGTGTCAGAAACCACTGGAAATGCACTTGCAGCGAAGGAAACGGGCTGAGCTCGAGGACTTCCGGTGCTCGTCCCAAGAAAACGCGAGCGGGAATGCCCCGGACTCAGTTTTCTCGTCCTGGGGTAAAAAGCGGTCCCCCGACGGTTTCTTCCCTTTGCTCCGTATTGGTCATAAGTCTTTCGATCTTCGGGTCTCGTGCTCCGAGGACTTCAACCCACACTCCTGGCATGCTCCCTGACACGTTTTTCGGAGGTATAGGTCGGGAAGCGAGCTCGTTGGAGGGAGAACTGTGGTGCGACCCAAAACGGTCCAAAAGATGGCCGAAGCTTCCAACGAGTGGCGAACGCTCGTCCGGTGTCAGAAACCACTGGAAATGCACTTGCAGCGAAGGAAACGGGCTGAGCTCGAGGACTTCCGGTGCTCGTCCCAAGAAAACGCGAGCGGGAATGCCCCGGACTCAGTTTTCTCGTCCTGGGGTAAAAAGCGGTCCCCCGACGGTTTCTTCCCTTTGCTCCGTATTGGTCATAAGTCTTTCGATCTTCGGGTCTCGTGCTCCGAGGACTTCAACCCACACTCCTGGCATGCTCCCTGACACGTTTTCCGGAGGTATAGGTCGGGAAGCGAGCTCGTTGGAGGGAGAACTGTGGTGCGACCCAAAACGGTCCAAAAGATGGCCGAAGCTTCCAACGAGTGGCGAACGCTCGTCCGGTGTCAGAAACCACTGGAAATGCACTTGCAGCGAAGGAAACGGGCTGAGCTCGAGGACTTCCGGTGCTCGTCCCAAGAAAACGCGAGCGGGAATGCCCCGGACTCAGTTTTCTCGTCCTGGGGTAAAAAGCGGTCCCCCCGACGGTTTCTTCCCTTTGCTCCGTATTGGTCATAAGTCTTTCGATCTTCGGGTCTCGTGCTCCGAGGACTTCAACCCACACTCCTGGCATGCTCCCTGACACGTTTTTCGGAGGTATAGGTCGGGAAGCGAGCTCGTTGGAGGGAGAACTGTGGTGCGACCCAAAACGGTCCAAAAGATGGCCGAAGCTTCCAACGAGTGGCGAACGCTCGTTCGGTGTCAGAAACCACTGGAAATGCACTTGCAGCGAAGGAAACGGGCTGAGCTCGAGGACTTCCGGTGCTCGTCCCAAGAAAACGCGAGCGGGAATGCCCCGGACTCAGTTTTCTCGTCCTGGGGTAAAAAGCGGTCCCCCGACGGTTTCTTCCCTTTGCTCCGTATTGGTCATAAGTCTTTCGATCTTCGGGTCTCGTGCTCCGAGGGCTTCAACCCACACTCCTGGCATGCTCCCTGACACGTTTTCCGGAGGTATAGGTCGGGAAGCGAGCTCGTTGGAGGGAGAACTGTGGTGCGACCCAAAACGGTCCAAAAGATGGCCGAAGCTTCCAACGAGTGGCGAACGCTCGTCCGGTGTCAGAAACCACTGGAAATGCACTTGCAGCGAAGGAAACGGGCTGAGCTCGAGGACTTCCGGTGCTCGTCCCAAGAAAACGCGAGCGGGAATGCCCCGGACTCAGTTTTCTCGTCCTGGGGTAAAAAGCGGTCCCCCGACGGTTTCTTCCCTTTGCTCCGTATTGGTCATAAGTCTTTCGATCTTCGGGTCTCGTGCTCCGAGGACTTCAACCCACACTCCTGGCATGCTCCCTGACACGTTTTCCGGAGGTATAGGTCGGGAAGCGAGCTCGTTGGAGGGAGAACTGTGGTGCGACCCAAAACGGTCCAAAAGAAGGCCGAAGCTTCCAACGAGTGGCGAACGCTCGTCCGGTGTCAGAAACCACTGGAAATGCACTTGCTGCGAAGGAAACGGGCTGAGCTCGAGGACTTCCGGTGCTCGTCCCAAGAAAACGCGAGCGGGAATGCCCCGGACTCAGTTTTCTCGTCCTGGGGTAAAAAGCGGTCCCCCGACGGTTTCTTCCCTTTGCTCCGTATTGGTCATAAGTCTTTCGATCTTCGGGTCTCGTGCTCCGAGGACTTCAACCCACACTCCTGGCATGCTCCCTGACACGTTTTCCGGAGGTATAGGTCGGGAAGCGAGCTCGTTGGAGGGAGAACTGTGGTGCGACCCAAAACGGTCCAAAAGATGGCCGAAGCTTCCAACGAGTGGCGAACGCTCGTTCGGTGTCAGAAACCACTGGAAATGCACTTGCAGCGAAGGAAACGGGCTGAGCTCGAGGACTTCCGGTGCTCGTCCCAAGAAAACGCGAGCGGGAATGCCCCGGACTCAGTTTTCTCGTCCTGGGGTAAAAAGCGGTCCCCCGACGGTTTCTTCCCTTTGCTCCGTATTGGTCATAAGTCTTTCGATCTTCGGGTCTCGTGCTCCGAGGGCTTCAACCCACACTCCTGGCATGCTCCCTGACACGTTTTCCGGAGGTATAGGTCGGGAAGCGAGCTCGTTGGAGGGAGAACTGTGGTGCGACCCAAAACGGTCCAAAAGATGGCCGAAGCTTCCAACGAGTGGCGAACGCTCGTCCGGTGTCAGAAACCACTGGAAATGCACTTGCAGCGAAGGAAACGGGCTGAGCTCGAGGACTTTCGGTGCTCGTCCCAAGAAAACGCGAGCGGGAATGCCCCGGACTCAGTTTTCTCGTCCTGGGGTAAAAAGCGGTCCCCCGACGGTTTCTTCCGTTTGCTCCGTATTGGTCATAAGTCTTTCGATCTTCGGGTCTCGTGCTCCGAGGACTTCAACCCACACTCCAGGTATGCTCCCTGACACGTTTTCCGGAGGTATAGGTCGGGAAGCGAGCTCGTTGGAGGGAGAACTGTGGTGCGACCCAAAACGGTCCAAAAGATGGCCGAAGCTTCCAACGAGTGGCGAACGCTCGTCCGGTGTCAGAAACCACTGGAAATGCACTTGCAGCGAAGGAAACGGGCTGAGCTCGAGGACTTCCGGTGCTCGTCCCAAGAAAACGCGAGCGGGAATGCCCCGGACTCAGTTTTCTCGTCCTGGGGTAAAAAGCGGTCCCCCGACGGTTTCTTCCCTTTGCTCCGTATTGGTCATAAGTCTTTCGATCTTCGGGTCTCGTGCTCCGAGGACTTCAACCCACACTCCTGGCATGCTCCCTGACACGTTTTTCGGAGGTATAGGTCGGGAAGCGAGCTCGTTGGAGGGAGAACTGTGGTGCGACCCAAAACGGTCCAAAAGATGGCCGAAGCTTCCAACGAGTGGCGAACGCTCGTCCGGTGTCAGAAACCACTGGAAATGCACTTGCAGCGAAGGAAACGGGCTGAGCTCGAGGACTTCCGGTGCTCGTCCCAAGAAAACGCGAGCGGGAATGCCCCGGACTCAGTTTTCTCGTCCTGGGGTAAAAAGCGGTCCCCCGACGGTTTCTTCCCTTTGCTCCGTATTGGTCATAAGTCTTTCGATCTTCGGGTCTCGTGCTCCGAGGACTTCAACCCACACTCCTGGCATGCTCCCTGACACGTTTTCCGGAGGTATAGGTCGGGAAGCGAGCTCGTTGGAGGGAGAACTGTGGTGCGACCCAAAACGGTCCAAAAGATGGCCGAAGCTTCCAACGAGTGGCGAACGCTCGTCCGGTGTCAGAAACCACTGGAAATGCACTTGCAGCGAAGGAAACGGGCTGAGCTCGAGGACTTCCGGTGCTCGTCCCAAGAAAACGCGAGCGGGAATGCCCCGGACTCAGTTTTCTCGTCCTGGGGTAAAAAGCGGTCCCCCGACGGTTTCTTCCCTTTGCTCCGTATTGGTCATAAGTCTTTCGATCTTCGGGTCTCGTGCTCCGAGGACTTCAACCCACACTCCTGGCATGCTCCCTGACACGTTTTCCGGAGGTATAGGTCGGGAAGCGAGCTCGTTGGAGGGAGAACTGTGGTGCGACCCAAAACGGTCCAAAAGATGGCCGAAGCTTCCAACGAGTGGCGAACGCTCGTCCGGTGTCAGAAACCACTGAAAATGCACTTGCAGCGAAGGAAACGGGCTGAGCTCGAGGACTTCCGGTGCTCGTCCCAAGAAAACGCGAGCGGGAATGCCCCGGACTCAGTTTTCTCGTCCTGGGGTAAAAAGCGGTCCCCCGACGGTTTCTTCCCTTTGCTCCGTATTGGTCATAAGTCTTTCGATCTTCGGGTCTCGTGCTCCGAGGGCTTCAACCCACACTCCTGGCATGCTCCCTGACACGTTTTCCGGAGGTATAGGTCGGGAAGCGAGCTCGTTGGAGGGAGAACTGTGGTGCGACCCAAAACGGTCCAAAAGATGGCCGAAGCTTCCAACGAGTGGCGAACGCTCGTCCGGTGTCAGAAACCACTGGAAATGCACTTGCAGCGAAGGAAACGGGCTGAGCTCGAGGACTTCCGGTGCTCGTCCCAAGAAAACGCGAGCGGGAATGCCCCGGACTCAGTTTTCTCGTCCTGGGGTAAAAAGCGGTCCCCCCGACGGTTTCTTCCCTTTGCTCCGTATTGGTCATAAGTCTTTCGATCTTCGGGTCTCGTGCTCCGAGGACTTCAACCCACACTCCTGGCATGCTCCCTGACACGTTTTCCGGAGGTATAGGTCGGGAAGCGAGCTCGTTGGAGGGAGAACTGTGGTGCGACCCAAAACGGTCCAAAAGATGGCCGAAGCTTCCAACGAGTGGCGAACGCTCGTCCGGTGTCAGAAACCACTGGAAATGCACTTGCTGCGAAGGAAACGGGCTGAGCTCGAGGACTTCCGGTGCTCGTCCCAAGAAAACGCGAGCGGGAATGCCCCGGACTCAGTTTTCTCGTCCTGGGGTAAAAAGCGGTCCCCCGACGGTTTCTTCCCTTTGCTCCGTATTGGTCATAAGTCTTTCGATCTTCGGGTCTCGTGCTCCGAGGACTTCAACCCACACTCCTGGCATGCTCCCTGACACGTTTTCCGGAGGTATAGGTCGGGAAGCGAGCTCGTTGGAGGGAGAACTGTGGTGCGACCCAAAACGGTCCAAAAGATGGCCGAAGCTTCCAACGAGTGGCGAACGCTCGTCCGGTGTCAGAAACCACTGGAAATGCACTTGCAGCGAAGGAAACGGGCTGAGCTCGAGGACTTCCGGTGCTCGTCCCAAGAAAACGCGAGCGGGAATGCCCCGGACTCAGTTTTCTCGTCCTGGGGTAAAAAGCGGTCCCCCGACGGTTTCTTCCCTTTGCTCTGTATTGGTCATAAGTCTTTCGATCTTCGGGTCTCGTGCTCCGAGGACTTCAACCCACACTCCTGGCATGCTCCCTGACACGTTTTCCGGAGGTATAGGTCGGGAAGCGAGCTCGTTGGAGGGAGAACTGTGGTGCGACCCAAAACGGTCCAAAAGATGGCCGAAGCTTCCAACGAGTGGCGAACGCTCGTCCGGTGTCAGAAACCACTGGAAATGCACTTGCAGCGAAGGAAACGGGCTGAGCTCGAGGACTTCCGGTGCTCGTCCCAAGAAAACGCGAGCGGGAATGCCCCGGACTCAGTTTTCTCGTCCTGGGGTAAAAAGCGGTCCCCCGACGGTTTCTTCCCTTTGCTCCGTATTGGTCATAAGTCTTTCGATCTTCGGGTCTCGTGCTCCGAGGACTTCAACCCACACTCCTGGCATGCTCCCTGACACGTTTTCCGGAGGTATAGGTCAAGAAGCGAGCTCGTTGGAGGGAGAACTGTGGTGCGACCCAAAACGGTCCAAAAGATGGCCGAAGCTTCCAACGAGTGGCGAACGCTCGTCCGGTGTCAGAAACCACTGGAAATGCACTTGCAGCGAAGGAAACGGGCTGAGCTCGAGGACTTCCGGTGCTCGTCCCAAGAAAACGCGAGCGGGAATGCCCCGGACTCAGTTTTCTCGTCCTGGGGTAAAAAGCGGTCCCCCGACGGTTTCTTCCCTTTGCTCCGTATTGGTCATAAGTCTTTCGATCTTCGGGTCTCGTGCTCCGAGGACTTCAACCCACACTCCTGGCATGCTCCCTGACACGTTTTCCGGAGGTATAGGTCGGGAAGCGAGCTCGTTGGAGGGAGAACTGTGGTGCGACCCAAAACGGTCCAAAAGATGGCCGAAGCTTCCAACGAGTGGCGAACGCTCGTCCGGTGTCAGAAACCACTGGAAATGCACTTGCAGCGAAGGAAACGGGCTGAGCTCGAGGACTTCCGGTGCTCGTCCCAAGAAAACGCGAGCGGGAATGCCCCGGACTCAGTTTTCTCGTCCTGGGGTAAAAAGCGGTCCCCCGACGGTTTCTTCCCTTTGCTCCGTATTGGTCATAAGTCTTTCGATCTTCGGGTCTCGTGCTCCGAGGACTTCAACCCACACTCCTGGCATGCTCCCTGACACGTTTTCCGGAGGTATAGGTCGGGAAGCGAGCTCGTTGGAGGGAGAACTGTGGTGCGACCCAAAACGGTCCAAAAGATGGCCGAAGCTTCCAACGAGTGGCGAACGCTCGTCCGGTGTCAGAAACCACTGGAAATGCACTTGCAGCGAAGGAAACGGGCTGAGCTCGAGGACTTCCGGTGCTCGTCCCAAGAAAACGCGAGCGGGAATGCCCCGGACTCAGTTTTCTCGTCCTGGGGTAAAAAGCGGTCCCCCGACGGTTTCTTCCCTTTGCTCCGTATTGGTCATAAGTCTTTCGATCTTCGGGTCTCGTGCTCCGAGGACTTCAACCCACACTCCTGGCATGCTCCCTGACACGTTTTCCGGAGGTATAGGTCGGGAAGCGAGCTCGTTGGAGGGAGAACTGTGGTGCGACCCAAAACGGTCCAAAAGATGGCCGAAGCTTCCAACGAGTGGCGAACGCTCGTCCGGTGTCAGAAACCACTGGAAATGCACTTGCAGCGAAGGAAACGGGCTGAGCTCGAGGACTTCCGGTGCTCGTCCCAAGAAAACGCGAGCGGGAATGCCCCGGACTCAGTTTTCTCGTCCTGGGGTAAAAAGCGGTCCCCCGACGGTTTCTTCCCTTTGCTCCGTATTGGTCATAAGTCTTTCGATCTTCGGGTCTCGTGCTCCGAGGACTTCAACCCACACTCCTGGCATGCTCCCTGACACGTTTTCCGGAGGTATAGGTCGGGAAGCGAGCTCGTTGGAGGGAGAAATGTGGTGCGACCCAAAACGGTCCAAAAGATGGCCGAAGCTTCCAACGAGTGGCGAACGCTCGTCCGGTGTCAGAAACCACTGGAAATGCACTTGCAGCGAAGGAAACGGGCTGAGCTCGAGGACTTCCGGTGCTCGTCCCAAGAAAACGCGAGCGGGAATGCCCCGGACTCAGTTTTCTCGTCCTGGGGTAAAAAGCGGTCCCCCGACGGTTTCTTCCCTTTGCTCCGTATTGGTCATAAGTCTTTCGATCTTCGGGTCTCGTGCTCCGAGGACTTCAACCCACACTCCTGGAAGGCTCCCTGACACGTTTTCCGGAGGTATAGGTCGGGAAGCGAGCTCGTTGGAGGGAGAACTGTGGTGCGACCCAAAACGGTCCAAAAGATGGCTGAAGCTTCCAACGAGTGGCGAACGCTCGTCCGGTGTCAGAAACCACTGGAAATGCACTTGCAGCGAAGGAAACGGGCTGAGCTCGAGGACTTCCGGTGCTCGTCCCAAGAAAACGCGAGCGGGAATGCCCCGGACTCAGTTTTCTCGTCCTGGGGTAAAAAGCGGTCCCCCGACGGTTTCTTCCGTTTGCTCCGTATTGGTCATAAGTCTTTCGATCTTCGGGTCTCGTGCTCCGAGGACTTCAACCCACACTCCTGGCATGCTCCCTGACACGTTTTCCGGAGGTATAGGTCGGGAAGCGAGCTCGTTGGAGGGAGAACTGTGGTGCGACCCAAAACGGTCCAAAAGATGGCCGAAGCTTCCAACGAGTGGCGAACGCTCGTCCGGTGTCAGAAACCACTGGAAATGCACTTGCAGCGAAGGAAACGGGCTGAGCTCGAGGACTTCCGGTGCTCGTCCCAAGAAAACGCGAGCGGGAATGCCCCGGACTCAGTTTTCTCGTCCTGGGGTAAAAAGCGGTCCCCCGACGGTTTCTTCCCTTTGCTCCGTATTGGTCATAAGTCTTTCGATCTTCGGGTCTCGTGCTCCGAGGACTTCAACCCACACTCCTGGCATGCTCCCTGACACGTTTTCCGGAGGTATAGGTCGAGAAGCGAGCTCGTTGGAGGGAGAACTGTGGTGCGACCCAAAACGGTCCAAAAGATGGCCGAAGCTTCCAACGAGTGGCGAACGCTCGTCCGGTGTCAGAAACCACTGGAAATGCACTTGCAGCGAAGGAAACGGGCTGAGCTCGAGGACTTCCGGTGCTCGTCCCAAGAAAACGCGAGCGGGAATGCTCCGGACTCAGTTTTCTCGTCCTGGGGTAAAAAGCGGTCCCCCGACGGTTTCTTCCCTTTGCTCCGTATTGGTCATAAGTCTTTCGATCTTCGGGTCTCGTGCTCCGAGGACTTCAACCCACACTCCTGGCATGCTCCCTGACACGTTTTCCGGAGGTATAGGTCGGGAAGCGAGCTCGTTGGAGGGAGAACTGTGGTGCGACCCAAAACGGTCCAAAAGATGGCCGAAGCTTCCAACGAGTGGCGAACGCTCGTCCGGTGTCAGAAACCACTGGAAATGCACTTGCAGCGAAGGAAACGGGCTGAGCTCGAGGACTTCCGGTGCTCGTCCCAAGAAAACGCGAGCGGGAATGCCCCGGACTCAGTTTTCTCGTCCTGGGGTAAAAAGCGGTCCCCCGACGGTTTCTTCCCTTTGCTCCGTATTGGTCATAAGTCTTTCGATCTTCGGGTCTCGTGCTCCGAGGACTTCAACCCACACTCCTGGCATGCTCCCTGACACGTTTTCCGGAGGTATAGGTCAAGAAGCGAGCTCGTTGGAGGGAGAACTGTGGTGCGACCCAAAACGGTCCAAAAGATGGCCGAAGCTTCCAACGAGTGGCGAACGCTCGTCCGGTGTCAGAAACCACTGGAAATGCACTTGCAGCGAAGGAAACGGGCTGAGCTCGAGGACTTCCGGTGCTCGTCCCAAGAAAACGCGAGCGGGAATGCCCCGGACTCAGTTTTCTCGTCCTGGGGTAAAAAGCGGTCCCCCGACGGTTTCTTCCCTTTGCTCCGTATTGGTCATAAGTCTTTCGATCTTCGGGTCTCGTGCTCCGAGGACTTCAACCCACACTCCTGGCATGCTCCCTGACACGTTTTCCGGAGGTATAGGTCGGGAAGCGAGCTCGTTGGAGGGAGAACTGTGGTGCGACCCAAAACGGTCCAAAAGATGGCCGAAGCTTCCAACGAGTGGCGAACGCTCGTCCGGTGTCAGAAACCACTGGAAATGCACTTGCAGCGAAGGAAACGGTCTGAGCTCGAGGACTTCCGGTGCTCGTCCCAAGAAAACGCGAGCGGGAATGCCCCGGACTCAGTTTTCTCGTCCTGGGGTAAAAAGCGGTCCCCCGACGGTTTCTTCCCTTTGCTCCGTATTGGTCATAAGTCTTTCGATCTTCGGGTCTCGTGCTCCGAGGACTTCAACCCACACTCCTGGCATGCTCCCTGACACGTTTTCCGGAGGTATAGGTCGGGAAGCGAGCTCGTTGGAGGGAGAAATGTGGTGCGACCCAAAACGGTCCAAAAGATGGCCGAAGCTTCCAACGAGTGGCGAACGCTCGTCCGGTGTCAGAAACCACTGGAAATGCACTTGCAGCGAAGGAAACGGGCTGAGCTCGAGGACTTCCGGTGCTCGTCCCAAGAAAACGCGAGCGGGAATGCCCCGGACTCAGTTTTCTCGTCCTGGGGTAAAAAGCGGTCCCCCGACGGTTTCTTCCCTTTGCTCCGTATTGGTCATAAGTCTTTCGATCTTCGGGTCTCGTGCTCCGAGGACTTCAACCCACACTCCTGGAAGGCTCCCTGACACGTTTTCCGGAGGTATAGGTCGGGAAGCGAGCTCGTTGGAGGGAGAAATGTGGTGCGACCCAAAACGGTCCAAAAGATGGCCGAAGCTTCCAACGAGTGGCGAACGCTCGTCCGGTGTCAGAAACCACTGGAAATGCACTTGCAGCGAAGGAAACGGGCTGAGCTCGAGGACTTCCGGTGCTCGTCCCAAGAAAACGCGAGCGGGAATGCCCCGGACTCAGTTTTCTCGTCCTGGGGTAAAAAGCGGTCCCCCGACGGTTTCTTCCCTTTGCTCCGTATTGGTCATAAGTCTTTCGATCTTCGGGTCTCGTGCTCCGAGGACTTCAACCCACACTCCTGGAAGGCTCCCTGACACGTTTTCCGGAGGTATAGGTCGGGAAGCGAGCTCGTTGGAGGGAGAACTGTGGTGCGACCCAAAACGGTCCAAAAGATGGCTGAAGCTTCCAACGAGTGGCGAACGCTCGTCCGGTGTCAGAAACCACTGGAAATGCACTTGCAGCGAAGGAAACGGGCTGAGCTCGAGGACTTCCGGTGCTCGTCCCAAGAAAACGCGAGCGGGAATGCCCCGGACTCAGTTTTCTCGTCCTGGGGTAAAAAGCGGTCCCCCGACGGTTTCTTCCGTTTGCTCCGTATTGGTCATAAGTCTTTCGATCTTCGGGTCTCGTGCTCCGAGGACTTCAACCCACACTCCTGGCATGCTCCCTGACACGTTTTCCGGAGGTATAGGTCGGGAAGCGAGCTCGTTGGAGGGAGAACTGTGGTGCGACCCAAAACGGTCCAAAAGATGGCCGAAGCTTCCAACGAGTGGCGAACGCTCGTCCGGTGTCAGAAACCACTGGAAATGCACTTGCAGCGAAGGAAACGGGCTGAGCTCGAGGACTTCCGGTGCTCGTCCCAAGAAAACGCGAGCGGGAATGCCCCGGACTCAGTTTTCTCGTCCTGGGGTAAAAAGCGGTCCCCCGACGGTTTCTTCCCTTTGCTCCGTATTGGTCATAAGTCTTTCGATCTTCGGGTCTCGTGCTCCGAGGACTTCAACCCACACTCCTGGCATGCTCCCTGACACGTTTTCCGGAGGTATAGGTCGGGAAGCGAGCTCGTTGGAGGGAGAACTGTGGTGCGACCCAAAACGGTCCAAAAGATGGCCGAAGCTTCCAACGAGTGGCGAACGCTCGTCCGGTGTCAGAAACCACTGGAAATGCACTTGCAGCGAAGGAAACGGGCTGAGCTCGAGGACTTCCGGTGCTCGTCCCAAGAAAACGCGAGCGGGAATGCCCCGGACTCAGTTTTCTCGTCCTGGGGTAAAAAGCGGTCCCCCGACGGTTTCTTCCCTTTGCTCCGTATTGGTCATAAGTCTTTCGATCTTCGGGTCTCGTGCTCCGAGGACTTCAACCCACACTCCTGGCATGCTCCCTGACACGTTTTCCGGAGGTATAGGTCGGGAAGCGAGCTCGTTGGAGGGAGAACTGTGGTGCGACCCAAAACGGTCCAAAAGATGGCCGAAGCTTCCAACGAGTGGCGAACGCTCGTCCGGTGTCAGAAACCACTGGAAATGCACTTGCAGCGAAGGAAACGGGCTGAGCTCGAGGACTTCCGGTGCTCGTCCCAAGAAAACGCGAGCGGGAATGCCCCGGACTCAGTTTTCTCGTCCTGGGGTAAAAAGCGGTCCCCCGACGGTTTCTTCCCTTTGCTCCGTATTGGTCATAAGTCTTTCGATCTTCGGGTCTCGTGCTCCGAGGACTTCAACCCACACTCCTGGCATGCTCCCTGACACGTTTTCCGGAGGTATAGGTCGGGAAGCGAGCTCGTTGGAGGGAGAACTGTGGTGCGACCCAAAACGGTCCAAAAGATGGCCGAAGCTTCCAACGAGTGGCGAACGCTCGTCCGGTGTCAGAAACCACTGGAAATGCACTTGCAGCGAAGGAAACGGGCTGAGCTCGAGGACTTCCGGTGCTCGTCCCAAGAAAACGCGAGCGGGAATGCCCCGGACTCAGTTTTCTCGTCCTGGGGTAAAAAGCGGTCCCCCGACGGTTTCTTCCCTTTGCTCCGTATTGGTCATAAGTCTTTCGATCTTCGGGTCTCGTGCTCCGAGGACTTCAACCCACACTCCTGGCATGCTCCCTGACACGTTTTCCGGAGGTATAGGTCAAGAAGCGAGCTCGTTGGAGGGAGAACTGTGGTGCGACCCAAAACGGTCCAAAAGATGGCCGAAGCTTCCAACGAGTGGCGAACGCTCGTCCGGTGTCAGAAACCACTGGAAATGCACTTGCAGCGAAGGAAACGGGCTGAGCTCGAGGACTTCCGGTGCTCGTCCCAAGAAAACGCGAGCGGGAATGCCCCGGACTCAGTTTTCTCGTCCTGGGGTAAAAAGCGGTCCCCCGACGGTTTCTTCCCTTTGCTCCGTATTGGTCATAAGTCTTTCGATCTTCGGGTCTCGTGCTCCGAGGACTTCAACCCACACTCCTGGCATGCTCCCTGACACGTTTTCCGGAGGTATAGGTCGGGAAGCGAGCTCGTTGGAGGGAGAACTGTGGTGCGACCCAAAACGGTCCAAAAGATGGCCGAAGCTTCCAACGAGTGGCGAACGCTCGTCCGGTGTCAGAAACCACTGGAAATGCACTTGCAGCGAAGGAAACGGGCTGAGCTCGAGGACTTCCGGTGCTCGTCCCAAGAAAACGCGAGCGGGAATGCCCCGGACTCAGTTTTCTCGTCCTGGGGTAAAAAGCGGTCCCCCGACGGTTTCTTCCCTTTGCTCCGTATTGGTCATAAGTCTTTCGATCTTCGGGTCTCGTGCTCCGAGGACTTCAACCCACACTCCTGGCATGCTCCCTGACACGTTTTCCGGAGGTATAGGTCGGGAAGCGAGCTCGTTGGAGGGAGAAATGTGGTGCGACCCAAAACGGTCCAAAAGATGGCCGAAGCTTCCAACGAGTGGCGAACGCTCGTCCGGTGTCAGAAACCACTGGAAATGCACTTGCAGCGAAGGAAACGGGCTGAGCTCGAGGACTTCCGGTGCTCGTCCCAAGAAAACGCGAGCGGGAATGCCCCGGACTCAGTTTTCTCGTCCTGGGGTAAAAAGCGGTCCCCCGACGGTTTCTTCCCTTTGCTCCGTATTGGTCATAAGTCTTTCGATCTTCGGGTCTCGTGCTCCGAGGACTTCAACCCACACTCCTGGAAGGCTCCCTGACACGTTTTCCGGAGGTATAGGTCGGGAAGCGAGCTCGTTGGAGGGAGAAATGTGGTGCGACCCAAAACGGTCCAAAAGATGGCCGAAGCTTCCAACGAGTGGCGAACGCTCGTCCGGTGTCAGAAACCACTGGAAATGCACTTGCAGCGAAGGAAACGGGCTGAGCTCGAGGACTTCCGGTGCTCGTCCCAAGAAAACGCGAGCGGGAATGCCCCGGACTCAGTTTTCTCGTCCTGGGGTAAAAAGCGGTCCCCCGACGGTTTCTTCCCTTTGCTCCGTATTGGTCATAAGTCTTTCGATCTTCGGGTCTCGTGCTCCGAGGACTTCAACCCACACTCCTGGAAGGCTCCCTGACACGTTTTCCGGAGGTATAGGTCGGGAAGCGAGCTCGTTGGAGGGAGAACTGTGGTGCGACCCAAAACGGTCCAAAAGATGGCTGAAGCTTCCAACGAGTGGCGAACGCTCGTCCGGTGTCAGAAACCACTGGAAATGCACTTGCAGCGAAGGAAACGGGCTGAGCTCGAGGACTTCCGGTGCTCGTCCCAAGAAAACGCGAGCGGGAATGCCCCGGACTCAGTTTTCTCGTCCTGGGGTAAAAAGCGGTCCCCCGACGGTTTCTTCCGTTTGCTCCGTATTGGTCATAAGTCTTTCGATCTTCGGGTCTCGTGCTCCGAGGACTTCAACCCACACTCCTGGCATGCTCCCTGACACGTTTTCCGGAGGTATAGGTCGGGAAGCGAGCTCGTTGGAGGGAGAACTGTGGTGCGACCCAAAACGGTCCAAAAGATGGCCGAAGCTTCCAACGAGTGGCGAACGCTCGTCCGGTGTCAGAAACCACTGGAAATGCACTTGCAGCGAAGGAAACGGGCTGAGCTCGAGGACTTTCGGTGCTCGTCCCAAGAAAACGCAAGCGGGAATGCCCCGGACTCAGTTTTCTCGTCCTGGGGTAAAAAGCGGTCCCCCGACGGTTTCTTCCCTTTGCTCCGTATTGGTCATAAGTCTTTCGATCTTCGGGTCTCGTGCTCCGAGGACTTCAACCCACACTCCTGGCATGCTCCCTGACACGTTTTCCGGAGGTATAGGTCGGGAAGCGAGCTCGTTGGAGGGAGAACTGTGGTGCGACCCAAAACGGTCCAAAAGATGGCCGAAGCTTCCAACGAGTGGCGAACGCTCGTCCGGTGTCAGAAACCACTGGAAATGCACTTGCAGCGAAGGAAACGGGCTGAGCTCGAGGACTTCCGGTGCTCGTCCCAAGAAAACGCGAGCGGGAATGCCCCGGACTCAGTTTTCTCGTCCTGGGGTAAAAAGCGGTCCCCCGACGGTTTCTTCCCTTTGCTCCGTATTGGTCATAAGTCTTTCGATCTTCGGGTCTCGTGCTCCGAGGACTTCAACCCACACTCCTGGCATGCTCCCTGACACGTTTTCCGGAGGTATAGGTCGGGAAGCGAGCTCGTTGGAGGGAGAACTGTGGTGCGACCCAAAACGGTCCAAAAGATGGCCGAAGCTTCCAACGAGTGGCGAACGCTCGTCCGGTGTCAGAAACCACTGGAAATGCACTTGCAGCGAAGGAAACGGGCTGAGCTCGAGGACTTCCGGTGCTCGTCCCAAGAAAACGCGAGCGGGAATGCCCCGGACTCAGTTTTCTCGTCCTGGGGTAAAAAGCGGTCCCCCGACGGTTTCTTCCCTTTGCTCCGTATTGGTCATAAGTCTTTCGATCTTCGGGTCTCGTGCTCCGAGGACTTCAACCCACACTCCTGGCATGCTCCCTGACACGTTTTCCGGAGGTATAGGTCGGGAAGCGAGCTCGTTGGAGGGAGAAATGTGGTGCGACCCAAAACGGTCCAAAAGATGGCCGAAGCTTCCAACGAGTGGCGAACGCTCGTCCGGTGTCAGAAACCACTGGAAATGCACTTGCAGCGAAGGAAACGGGCTGAGCTCGAGGACTTCCGGTGCTCGTCCCAAGAAAACGCGAGCGGGAATGCCCCGGACTCAGTTTTCTCGTCCTGGGGTAAAAAGCGGTCCCCCGACGGTTTCTTCCCTTTGCTCCGTATTGGTCATAAGTCTTTCGATCTTCGGGTCTCGTGCTCCGAGGACTTCAACCCACACTCCTGGAAGGCTCCCTGACACGTTTTCCGGAGGTATAGGTCGGGAAGCGAGCTCGTTGGAGGGAGAAATGTGGTGCGACCCAAAACGGTCCAAAAGATGGCCGAAGCTTCCAACGAGTGGCGAACGCTCGTCCGGTGTCAGAAACCACTGGAAATGCACTTGCAGCGAAGGAAACGGGCTGAGCTCGAGGACTTCCGGTGCTCGTCCCAAGAAAACGCGAGCGGGAATGCCCCGGACTCAGTTTTCTCGTCCTGGGGTAAAAAGCGGTCCCCCGACGGTTTCTTCCCTTTGCTCCGTATTGGTCATAAGTCTTTCGATCTTCGGGTCTCGTGCTCCGAGGACTTCAACCCACACTCCTGGAAGGCTCCCTGACACGTTTTCCGGAGGTATAGGTCGGGAAGCGAGCTCGTTGGAGGGAGAACTGTGGTGCGACCCAAAACGGTCCAAAAGATGGCTGAAGCTTCCAACGAGTGGCGAACGCTCGTCCGGTGTCAGAAACCACTGGAAATGCACTTGCAGCGAAGGAAACGGGCTGAGCTCGAGGACTTCCGGTGCTCGTCCCAAGAAAACGCGAGCGGGAATGCCCCGGACTCAGTTTTCTCGTCCTGGGGTAAAAAGCGGTCCCCCGACGGTTTCTTCCGTTTGCTCCGTATTGGTCATAAGTCTTTCGATCTTCGGGTCTCGTGCTCCGAGGACTTCAACCCACACTCCTGGCATGCTCCCTGACACGTTTTCCGGAGGTATAGGTCGGGAAGCGAGCTCGTTGGAGGGAGAACTGTGGTGCGACCCAAAACGGTCCAAAAGATGGCCGAAGCTTCCAACGAGTGGCGAACGCTCGTCCGGTGTCAGAAACCACTGGAAATGCACTTGCAGCGAAGGAAACGGGCTGAGCTCGAGGACTTTCGGTGCTCGTCCCAAGAAAACGCAAGCGGGAATGCCCCGGACTCAGTTTTCTCGTCCTGGGGTAAAAAGCGGTCCCCCGACGGTTTCTTCCCTTTGCTCCGTATTGGTCATAAGTCTTTCGATCTTCGGGTCTCGTGCTCCGAGGACTTCAACCCACACTCCTGGCATGCTCCCTGACACGTTTTCCGGAGGTATAGGTCGGGAAGCGAGCTCGTTGGAGGGAGAACTGTGGTGCGACCCAAAACGGTCCAAAAGATGGCCGAAGCTTCCAACGAGTGGCGAACGCTCGTCCGGTGTCAGAAACCACTGGAAATGCACTTGCAGCGAAGGAAACGGGCTGAGCTCGAGGACTTCCGGTGCTCGTCCCAAGAAAACGCGAGCGGGAATGCCCCGGACTCAGTTTTCTCGTCCTGGGGTAAAAAGCGGTCCCCCGACGGTTTCTTCCCTTTGCTCCGTATTGGTCATAAGTCTTTCGATCTTCGGGTCTCGTGCTCCGAGGACTTCAACCCACACTCCTGGCATGCTCCCTGACACGTTTTCCGGAGGTATAGGTCGGGAAGCGAGCTCGTTGGAGGGAGAACTGTGGTGCGACCCAAAACGGTCCAAAAGATGGCCGAAGCTTCCAACGAGTGGCGAACGCTCGTCCGGTGTCAGAAACCACTGGAAATGCACTTGCAGCGAAGGAAACGGGCTGAGCTCGAGGACTTCCGGTGCTCGTCCCAAGAAAACGCGAGCGGGAATGCCCCGGACTCAGTTTTCTCGTCCTGGGGTAAAAAGCGGTCCCCCGACGGTTTCTTCCCTTTGCTCCGTATTGGTCATAAGTCTTTCGATCTTCGGGTCTCGTGCTCCGAGGACTTCAACCCACACTCCTGGCATGCTCCCTGACACGTTTTCCGGAGGTATAGGTCAGGAAGCGAGCTCGTTGGAGGGAGAACTGTGGTGCGACCCAAAACGGTCCAAAAGAAGGCCGAAGCTTCCAACGAGTGGCGAACGCTCGTCCGGTGTCAGAAACCACTGGAAATGCACTTGCAGCGAAGGAAACGGGCTGAGCTCGAGGACTTCCGGTGCTCGTCCCAAGAAAACGCGAGCGGGAATGCCCCGGACTCAGTTTTCTCGTCCTGGGGTAAAAAGCGGTCCCCCGACGGTTTCTTCCCTTTGCTCCGTATTGGTCATAAGTCTTTCGATCTTCGGGTCTCGTGCTCCGAGGACTTCAACCCACACTCCTGGCATGCTCCCTGACACGTTTTCCGGAGGTATAGGTCGGGAAGCGAGCTCGTTGGAGGGAGAACTGTGGTGCGACCCAAAACGGTCCAAAAGATGGCCGAAGCTTCCAACGAGTGGCGAACGCTCGTCCGGTGTCAGAAACCACTGGAAATGCACTTGCAGCGAAGGAAACGGGCTGAGCTCGAGGACTTCCGGTGCTCGTCCCAAGAAAACGGGAGCGGGAATGCCCCGGACTCAGTTTTCTCGTCCTGGGGTAAAAAGCGGTCCCCCGACGGTTTCTTCCCTTTGCTCCGTATTGGTCATAAGTCTTTCGATCTTCGGGTCTCGTGCTCCGAGGACTTCAACCCACACTCCTGGCATGCTCCCTGACACGTTTTCCGGAGGTATAGGTCGGGAAGCGAGCTCGTTGGAGGGAGAACTGTGGTGCGACCCAAAACGGTCCAAAAGATGGCCGAAGCTTCCAACGAGTGGCGAACGCTCGTCCGGTGTCAGAAACCACTGGAAATGCACTTGCAGCGAAGGAAACGGGCTGAGCTCGAGGACTTCCGGTGCTCGTCCCAAGAAAACGCGAGCGGGAATGCCCCGGACTCAGTTTTCTCGTCCTGGGGTAAAAAGCGGTCCCCCGACGGTTTCTTCCCTTTGCTCCGTATTGGTCATAAGTCTTTCGATCTTCGGGTCTCGTGCTCCGAGGATTTCAACCCACACTCCTGGCATGCTCCCTGACACGTTTTCCGGAGATATAGGTCGGGAAGCGAGCTCGTTGGAGGGAGAACTGTGGTGCGACCCAAAACGGTCCAAAAGATGGCCGAAGCTTCCAACGAGTGGCGAACGCTCGTCCGGTGTCAGAAACCACTGGAAATGCACTTGCAGCGAAGGAAACGGGCTGAGCTCGAGGACTTCCGGTGCTCGTCCCAAGAAAACGCGAGCGGGAATGCCCCGGACTCAGTTTTCTCGTCCTGGGGTAAAAAGCGGTCCCCCGACGGTTTCTTCCCTTTGCTCCGTATTGGTCATAAGTCTTTCGATCTTCGGGTCTCGTGCTCCGAGGACTTCAACCCACACTCCTGGCATGCTCCCTGACCTGTTTTCCGGAGGTATAGGTCGGGAAGCGAGCTCGTTGGAGGGAGAACTGTGGTGCGACCCAAAACGGTCCAAAAGATGGCCGAAGCTTCCAACGAGTGGCGAACGCTCGTCCGGTGTCAGAAACCACTGGAAATGCACTTGCAGCGAAGGAAACGGGCTGAGCTCGAGGACTTCCGGTGCTCGTCCCAAGAAAACGCGAGCGGGAATGCCCCGGACTCAGTTTTCTCGTCCTGGGGTAAAAAGCGGTCCCCCGACGGTTTCTTCCCTTTGCTCCGTATTGGTCATAAGTCTTTCGATCTTCGGGTCTCGTGCTCCGAGGACTTCAACCCACACTCCTGGCATGCTCCCTGACACGTTTTCCGGAGGTATAGGTCGGGAAGCGAGCTCGTTGGAGGGAGAACTGTGGTGCGACCCAAAACGGTCCAAAAGATGGCCGAAGCTTCCAACGAGTGGCGAACGCTCGTCCGGTGTCAGAAACCACTGGAAATGCACTTGCAGCGAAGGAAACGGGCTGAGCTCGAGGACTTCCGGTGCTCGTCCCAAGAAAACGCGAGCGGGAATGCCCCGGACTCAGTTTTCTCGTTCTGGGGTAAAAAGCGGTCCCCCGACGGTTTCTTCCCTTTGCTCCGTATTGGTCATAAGTCTTTCGATCTTCGGGTCTCGTGCTCCGAGGACTTCAACCCACACTCCTGGCATGCTCCCTGACACGTTTTCCGGAGGTATAGGTCGGGAAGCGAGCTCGTTGGAGGGAGAACTGTGGTGCGACCCAAAACGGTCCAAAAGATGGCCGAAGCTTCCAACGAGTGGCGAACGCTCGTCCGGTGTCAGAAACCACTGGAAATGCACTTGCAGCGAAGGAAACGGGCTGAGCTCGAGGACTTCCGGTGCTCGTCCCAAGAAAACGCGAGCGGGAATGCCCCGGACTCAGTTTTCTCGTCCTGGGGTAAAAAGCGGTCCCCCGACGGTTTCTTCCCTTTGCTCCGTATTGGTCATAAGTCTTTCGATCTTCGGGTCTCGTGCTCCGAGGACTTCAACCCACACTCCTGGCATGCTCCCTGACACGTTTTCCGGAGGTATAGGTCGGGAAGCGAGCTCGTTGGAGGGAGAACTGTGGTGCGACCCAAAACGGTCCAAAAGATGGCCGAAGCTTCCAACGAGTGGCGAACGCTCGTCCGGTGTCAGAAACCACTGGAAATGCACTTGCAGCGAAGGAAACGGGCTGAGCTCGAGGACTTCCGGTGCTCGTCCCAAGAAAACGCGAGCGGGAATGCCCCGGACTCAGTTTTCTCGTCCTGGGGTAAAAAGCGGTCCCCCGGCGGTTTCTTCCCTTTGCTCCGTATTGGTCATAAGTCTTTCGATCTTCGGGTCTCGTGCTCCGAGGACTTCAACCCACACTCCTGGCATGCTCCCTGACACGTTTTCCGGAGGTATAGGTCGGGAAGCGAGCTCGTTGGAGGGAGAACTGTGGTGCGACCCAAAACGGTCCAAAAGATGGCCGAAGCTTCCAACGAGTGGCGAACGCTCGTCCGGTGTCAGAAACCACTGGAAATGCACTTGCAGCGAAGGAAACGGGCTGAGCTCGAGGACTTCCGGTGCTCGTCCCAAGAAAACGCGAGCGGGAATGCCCCGGACTCAGTTTTCTCGTCCTGGGGTAAAAAGCGGTCCCCCGACGGTTTCTTCCCTTTGCTCCGTATTGGTCATAAGTCTTTCGATCTTCGGGTCTCGTGCTCCGAGGACTTCAACCCATACTCCTGGCATGCTCCCTGACACGTTTTCCGGAGGTATAGGTCGGGAAGCGAGCTCGTTGGAGGGAGAACTGTGGTGCGACCCAAAACGGTCCAAAAGATGGCCGAAGCTTCCAACGAGTGGCGAACGCTCGTCCGGTGTCAGAAACAACTGGAAATGCACTTGCAGCGAAGGAAACGGGCTGAGCTCGAGGACTTCCGGTGCTCGTCCCAAGAAAACGCGAGCGGGAATGCCCCGGACTCAGTTTTCTCGTCCTGGGGTAAAAACCGGTCCCCCGACGGTTTCTTCCCTTTGCTCCGTATTGGTCATAAGTCTTTCGATCTTCGGGTCTCGTGCTCCGAGGACTTCAACCCACACTCCTGGCATGCTCCCTGACACGTTTTCCGAAGGTATAGGTCGGGAAGCGAGCTCGTTGGAGGGAGAACTGTGGTGCGACCCAAAACGGTCCAAAAGATGGCCGAAGCTTCCAACGAGTGGCGAACGCTCGTCCGGTGTCAGAAACCACTGGAAATGCACTTGCAGCGAAGGAAACGGGCTGAGCTCGAGGACTTCCGGTGCTCGTCCCAAGAAAACGCGAGCGGGAATGCCCCGGACTCAGTTTTCTCGTCCTGGGGTAAAAAGCGGTCCCCCGACGGTTTCTTCCCTTTGCTCCGTATTGGTCATAAGTCTTTCGATCTTCGGGTCTCGTGCCCCGAGGACTTCAACCCACACTCCTGGCATGCTCCCTGACACGTTTTCCGGAGGTATAGGTCGGGAAGCGAGCTCGTTGGAGGGAGAACTGTGGTGCGACCCAAAACGGTCCAAAAGATGGCCGAAGCTTCCAACGAGTGGCGAACGCTCGTCCGGTGTCAGAAACCACTGGAAATGCACTTGCAGCGAAGGAAACGGGCTGAGCTCGAGGACTTCCGATGCTCGTCCCAAGAAAACGCGAGCGGGAATGCCCCGGACTCAGTTTTCTCGTCCTGGGGTAAAAAGCGGTCCCCCGACGGTTTCTTCCCTTTGCTCCGTATTGGTCATAAGTCTTTCGATCTTCGGGTCTCGTGCTCCGAGGACTTCAACCCACACTCCTGGCATGCTCCCTGACACGTTTTCCGGAGGTATAGGTCGGGAAGCGAGCTCGTTGGAGGGAGAACTGTGGTGCGACCCAAAACGGTCTAAAAGATGGCCGAAGCTTCCAACGAGTGGCGAACGCTCGTCCGGTGTCAGAAACCACTGGAAATGCACTTGCAGCGAAGGAAACGGGCTGAGCTCGAGGACTTCCGGTGCTCGTCCCAAGAAAACGCGAGCGGGAATGCCCCGGACTCAGTTTTCTCGTCCTGGGGTAAAAAGCGGTCCCCCGACGGTTTCTTCCCTTTGCTCCGTATTGGTCATAAGTCTTTCGATCTTCGGGTCTCGTGCTCCGAGGACTTCAACCCACACTCCTGGCATGCTCCCTGACACGTTTTCCGGAGGTATAGGTCGGGAAGCGAGCTCGTTGGAGGGAGAACTGTGGTGCGACCCAAAACGGTCCAAAAGATGGCCGAAGCTTCCAACGAGTGGCGAACGCTCGTCCGGTGTCAGAAACCACTGGAAATGCACTTGCAGCGAAGGAAACGGGCTGAGCTCGAGGACTTCCGGTGCTCGTCCCAAGAAAACGCGAGCGGGAATGCCCCGGACTCAGTTTTCTCGTCCTGGGGTAAAAAGCGGTCCCCCGACGGTTTCTTCCCTTTGCTCCGTATTGGTCATAAGTCTTTCGATCTTCGGGTCTCGTGCTCCGAGGACTTCAACCCACACTCCTGGCATGCTCCCTGACACGTTTTCCGGAGGTATAGGTCGGGAAGCGAGCTCGTTGGAGGGAGAACTGTGGTGCGACCCAAAACGGTCTAAAAGATGGCCGAAGCTTCCAACGAGTGGCGAACGCTCGTCCGGTGTCAGAAACCACTGGAAATGCACTTGCAGCGAAGGAAAAGGGCTGAGCTCGAGGACTTCCGGTACTCGTCCCAAGAAAACGCGAGCGGGAATGCCCCGGACTCAGTTTTCTCGTCCTGGGGTAAAAAGCGGTCCCCCGACGGTTTCTTCCCTTTGCTCCGTATTGGTCATAAGTCTTTCGATCTTCGGGTCTCGTGCTCCGAGGACTTCAACCCACACTCCTGGCATGCTCCCTGACATGTTTTCCGGAGGTATAGGTCGGGAAGCGAGCTCGTTGGAGGGAGAACTGTGGTGCGACCCAAAACGGTCCAAAAGATGGCCGAAGCTTCCAACGAGTGGCGAACGCTCGTCCGGTGTCAGAAACCACTGGAAATGCACTTGCAGCGAAGGAAACGGGCTGAGCTCGAGGACTTCCGGTGCTCGTCCCAAGAAAACGCGAGCGGGAATGCCCCGGACTCAGTTTTCTCGTCCTGGGGTAAAAAGCGGTCCCCCGACGGTTTCTTCCCTTTGCTCCGTATTGGTCATAAGTCTTTCGATCTTCGGGTCTCGTTCTCCGAGGACTTCAAGCCACACTCCTGGCATGCTCCCTGACACGTTTTCCGGAGGTATAGGTCGGGAAGCGAGCTCGTTGGAGGGAGAACTGTGGTGCGACCCAAAACGGTCCAAAAGATGGCCGAAGCTTCCAACGAGTGGCGAACGCTCGTCCGGTGTCAGAAACCACTGGAAATGCACTTGCAGCGAAGGAAACGGGCTGAGCTCGAGGACTTCCGGTGCTCGTCCCAAGAAAACGCGAGCGGGAATGCCCCGGACTCAGTTTTCTCGTCCTGGGGTAAAAAGCGGTCCCCCGACGGTTTCTTCCCTTTGCTCCGTATTGGTCATAAGTCTTTCGATCTTCGGGTCTCGTGCTCCGAGGACTTCAACCCACACTCCTGGCATGCTCCCTGACATGTTTTCCGGAGGTATAGGTCGGGAAGCGAGCTCGTTGGAGGGAGAACTGTGGTGCGACCCAAAACGGTCCAAAAGATGGCCGAAGCTTCCAACGAGTGGCGAACGCTCGTCCGGTGTCAGAAACCACTGGAAATGCACTTGCAGCGAAGGAAACGGGCTGAGCTCGAGGACTTCCGGTGCTCGTCCCAAGAAAACGCGAGCGGGAATGCCCCGGACTCAGTTTTCTCGTCCTGGGGTAAAAAGCGGTCCCCCGACGGTTTCTTCCCTTTGCTCCGTATTGGTCATAAGTCTTTCGATCTTCGGGTCTCGTGCTCCGAGGACTTCAACCCACACTCCTGGCATGCTCCCTGACACGTTTTCCGGAGGTATAGGTCGGGAAGCGAGCTCGTTGGAGGGAGAACTGTGGTGCGACCCAAAACGGTCTAAAAGATGGCCGAAGCTTCCAACGAGTGGCGAACGCTCGTCCGGTGTCAGAAACCACTGGAAATGCACTTGTAGCGAAGGAAACGGGCTGAGCTCGAGGACTTCCGGTGCTCGTCCCAAGAAAACGCGAGCGGGAATGCCCCGGACTCAGTTTTCTCGTCCTGGGGTAAAAAGCGGTCCCCCGACGGTTTCTTCCCTTTGCTCCGTATTGGTCATAAGTCTTTCGATCTTCGGGTCTCGTGCTCCGAGGACTTCAACCCACACTCCTGGCATGCTCCCTGACACGTTTTCCGGAGGTATAGGTCGGGAAGCGAGCTCGTTGGAGGGAGAACTGTGGTGCGACCCAAAACGGTCCAAAAGATGGCCGAAGCTTCCAACGAGTGGCGAACGCTCGTCCGGTGTCAGAAACCACTGGAAATGCACTTGCAGCGAAGGAAACGGGCTGAGCTCGAGGACTTCCGGTGCTCGTCCCAAGAAAACGCGAGCGGGAATGCCCCGGACTCAGTTTTCTCGTCCTGGGGTAAAAAGCGGTCCCCCGACGGTTTCTTCCCTTTGCTCCGTATTGGTCATAAGTCTTTCGATCTTCGGGTCTCGTTCTCCGAGGACTTCAACCCACACTCCTGGCATGCTCCCTGACACGTTTTCCGGAGGTATAGGTCGGGAAGCGAGCTCGTTGGAGGGAGAACTGTGGTGCGACCCAAGACGGTCCAAAAGATGGCCGAAGCTTCCAACGAGTGGCGAACGCTCGTCCGGTGTCAGAAACCACTGGAAATGCACTTGCAGCGAAGGAAACGGGCTGAGCTCGAGGACTTCCGGTGCTCGTCCCAAGAAAACGCGAGCGGGAATGCCCCGGACTCAGTTTTCTCGTCCTGGGGTAAAAAGCGGTCCCCCGACGGTTTCTTCCCTTTGCTCCGTATTGGTCATAAGTCTTTCGATCTTCGGGTCTCGTGCTCCGAGGACTTCAACCCACACTCCTGGCATGCTCCCTGACACGTTTTCCGGAGGTATAGGTCGGGAAGCGAGCTCGTTGGAGGGAGAACTGTGGTGCGACCCAAAACGGTCCAAAAGATGGCCGAAGCTTCCAACGAGTGGCGAACGCTCGTCCGGTGTCAGAAACCACTGGAAATGCACTTGCAGCGAAGGAAACGGGCTGAGCTCGAGGACTTCCGGTGCTCGTCCCAAGAAAACGCGAGCGGGAATGCCCCGGACTCAGTTTTCTCGTCCTGGGGTAAAAAGCGGTCCCCCGACGGTTTCTTCCCTTTGCTCCGTATTGGTCATAAGTCTTTCGATCTTCGGGTCTCGTGCTCCGAGGACTTCAACCCACACTCCTGGCATGCTCCCTGACACGTTTTCCGGAGGTATAGGTCGGGAAGCGAGCTCGTTGGAGGGAGAACTGTGGTGCGACCCAAAACGGTCCAAAAGATGGCCGAAGCTTCCAACGAGTGGCGAACGCTCGTCCGGTGTCAGAAACCACTGGAAATGCACTTGCAGCGAAGGAAACGGGCTGAGCTCGAGGACTTCCGGTGCTCGTCCCAAGAAAACGCGAGCGGGAATGCCCCGGACTCAGTTTTCTCGTCCTGGGGTAAAAAGCGGTCCCCCGACGGTTTCTTCCCTTTGCTCCGTATTGGTCATAAGTCTTTCGATCTTCGGGTCTCGTGCTCCGAGGACTTCAACCCACACTCCTGGCATGCTCCCTGACACGTTTTCCGGAGGTATAGGTCGGGAAGCGAGCTCGTTGGAGGGAGAACTGTGGTGCGACCCAAAACGGTCCAAAAGATGGCCGAAGCTTCCAACGAGTGGCGAACGCTCGTCCGGTGTCAGAAACCATTGGAAATGCACTTGCAGCGAAGGAAACGGGCTGAGCTCGAGGACTTCCGGTGCTCGTCCCAAGAAAACGCGAGCGGGAATGCCCCGGACTCAGTTTTCTCGTCCTGGGGTAAAAAGCGGTCCCCCGACGGTTTCTTCCCTTTGCTCCGTATTGGTCATAAGTCTTTCGATCTTTGGGTCTCGTGCTCCGAGGACTTCAACCCACACTCCTGGCATGCTCCCTGACACGTTTTCCGGAGGTATAGGTCGGGAAGCGAGCTCGTTGGAGGGAGAACTGTGGTGCGACCCAAAACGGTCCAAAAGATGGCCGAAGCTTCCAACGAGTGGCGAACGCTCGTCCGGTGTCAGAAACCACTGGAAATGCACTTGCAGCGAAGGAAACGGGCTGAGCTCGAGGACTTCCGGTGCTCGTCCCAAGAAAACGCGAGCGGGAATGCCCCGGACTCAGTTTTCTCGTCCTGGGGTAAAAAGCGGTCCCCCGACGGTTTCTTCCCTTTGCTCCGTATTGGTCATAAGTCTTTCGATCTTCGGGTCTCGTGCTCCGAGGACTTCAACCCACACTCCTGGCATGCTCCCTGACACGTTTTCTGGAGGTATAGGTCGGGAAGCGAGCTCGTTGGAGGGAGAACTGTGGTGCGACCCAAAACGGTCCAAAAGATGGCCGAAGCTTCCAACGAGTGGCGAACGCTCGTCCGGTGTCAGAAACCACTGGAAATGCACTTGCAGCGAAGGAAACGGGCTGAGCTCGAGGACTTCCGGTGCTCGTCCCAAGAAAACGCGAGCGGGAATGCCCCAGACTCAGTTTTCTCGTCCTGGGGTAAAAAGCGGTCCCCCGACGGTTTCTTCCCTTTGCTCCGTATTGGTCATAAGTCTTTCGATCTTCGGGTCTCGTGCTCCGAGGACTTCAACCCACACTCCTGGCATGCTCCCTGACACGTTTTCCGGAGGTATAGGTCGGGAAGCGAGCTCGTTGGAGGGAGAACTGTGGTGCGACCCAAAACGGTCCAAAAGATGGCCGAAGCTTCCAACGAGTGGCGAACGCTCGTCCGGTGTCAGAAACCATTGGAAATGCACTTGCAGCGAAGGAAACGGGCTGAGCTCGAGGACTTCCGGTGCTCGTCCCAAGAAAACGCGAGCGGGAATGCCCCGGACTCAGTTTTCTCGTCCTGGGGTAAAAAGCGGTCCCCCGACGGTTTCTTCCCTTTGCTCCGTATTGGTCATAAGTCTTTCGATCTTCGGGTCTCGTGCTCCGAGGACTTCAACCCACACTCCTGGCATGCTCCCTGACACGTTTTCCGGAGGTATAGGTCGGGAAGCGAGCTCGTTGGAGGGAGAACTGTGGTGCGACCCAAAACGGTCCAAAAGATGGCCGAAGCTTCCAACGAGTGGCGAACGCTCGTCCGGTGTCAGAAACCACTGGAAATGCACTTGCAGCGAAGGAAACGGGCTGAGCTCGAGGACTTCCGGTGCTCGTCCCAAGAAAACGCGAGCGGGAATGCCCCGGACTCAGTTTTCTCGTCCTGGGGTAAAAAGCGGTCCCCCGACGGTTTCTTCCCTTTGCTCCGTATTGGTCATAAGTCTTTCGATCTTTGGGTCTCGTGCTCCGAGGACTTCAACCCACACTCCTGGCATGCTCCCTGACACGTTTTCCGGAGGTATAGGTCGGGAAGCGATCTCGTTGGAGGGAGAACTGTGGTGCGACCCAAAACGGTCCAAAAGATGGCCGAAGCTTCCAACGAGTGGCGAACGCTCGTCCGGTGTCAGAAACCACTGGAAATGCACTTGCAGCGAAGGAAACGGGCTGAGCTCGAGGACTTCCGGTGCTCGTCCCAAGAAAACGCGAGCGGGAATGCCCCGGACTCAGTTTTCTCGTCCTGGGGTAAAAAGCGGTCCCCCGACGGTTTCTTCCCTTTGCTCCGTATTGGTCATAAGTCTTTCGATCTTCGGGTCTCGTGCTCCGAGGACTTCAACCCACACTCCTGGCATGCTCCCTGACACGTTTTCTGGAGGTATAGGTCGGGAAGCGAGCTCGTTGGAGGGAGAACTGTGGTGCGACCCAAAACGGTCCAAAAGATGGCCGAAGCTTCCAACGAGTGGCGAACGCTCGTCCGGTGTCAGAAACCACTGGAAATGCACTTGCAGCGAAGGAAACGGGCTGAGCTCGAGGACTTCCGGTGCTCGTCCCAAGAAAACGCGAGCGGGAATGCCCCAGACTCAGTTTTCTCGTCCTGGGGTAAAAAGCGGTCCCCCGACGGTTTCTTCCCTTTGCTCCGTATTGGTCATAAGTCTTTCGATCTTCGGGTCTCGTGCTCCGAGGACTTCAACCCACACTCCTGGCATGCTCCCTGACACGTTTTCCGGAGGTATAGGTCGGGAAGCGAGCTCGTTGGAGGGAGAACTGTGGTGCGACCCAAAACGGTCCAAAAGATGGCCGAAGCTTCCAACGAGTGGCGAACGCTCGTCCGGTGTCAGAAACCATTGGAAATGCACTTGCAGCGAAGGAAACGGGCTGAGCTCGAGGACTTCCGGTGCTCGTCCCAAGAAAACGCGAGCGGGAATGCCCCGGACTCAGTTTTCTCGTCCTGGGGTAAAAAGCGGTCCCCCGACGGTTTCTTCCCTTTGCTCCGTATTGGTCATAAGTCTTTCGATCTTCGGGTCTCGTGCTCCGAGGACTTCAACCCACACTCCTGGCATGCTCCCTGACACGTTTTCCGGAGGTATAGGTCGGGAAGCGAGCTCGTTGGAGGGAGAACTGTGGTGCGACCCAAAACGGTCCAAAAGATGGCCGAAGCTTCCAACGAGTGGCGAACGCTCGTCCGGTGTCAGAAACCACTGGAAATGCACTTGCAGCGAAGGAAACGGGCTGAGCTCGAGGACTTCCGGTGCTCGTCCCAAGAAAACGCGAGCGGGAATGCCCCGGACTCAGTTTTCTCGTCCTGGGGTAAAAAGCGGTCCCCCGACGGTTTCTTCCCTTTGCTCCGTATTGGTCATAAGTCTTTCGATCTTCGGGTCTCGTGCTCCGAGGACTTCAACCCACACTCCTGGCATGCTCCCTGACACGTTTTCCGGAGGTATAGGTCGGGAAGCGAGCTCGTTGGAGGGAGAACTGTGGTGCGACCTAAAACGGTCCAAAAGATGGCCGAAGCTTCCAACGAGTGGCGAACGCTCGTCCGGTGTCAGAAACCACTGGAAATGCACTTGCAGCGAAGGAAACGGGCTGAGCTCGAGGACTTCCGGTGCTCGTCCCAAGAAAACGCGAGCGGGAATGCCCCGGACTCAGTTTTCTCGTCCTGGGGTAAAAAGCGGTCCCCCGACGGTTTCTTCCCTTTGCTCCGTATTGGTCATAAGTCTTTCGATCTTCGGGTCTCGTGCTCCGAGGACTTCAACCCACACTCCTGGCATGCTCCCTGACACGTTTTCCGGAGGTATAGGTCGGGAAGCGAGCTCGTTGGACGGAGAACTGTGGTGCGACCCAAAACGGTCCAAAAGATGGCCGAAGCTTCCAACGAGTGGCGAACGCTCGTCCGGTGTCAGAAACCACTGGAAATGCACTTGCAGCGAAGGAAACGGGCTGAGCTCAAGGACATCCGGTGCTCGTCCCAAGAAAACGCGAGCGGGAATGCCCCGGACTCAGTTTTCTCGTCCTGGGGTAAAAAGCGGTCCCCCGACGGTTTCTTCCCTTTGCTCCGTATTGGTCATAAGTCTATCGATCTTCGGGTCTCGTGCTCCGAGGACTTCAACCCACACTCCTGGCATGCTCCCTGACACGTTTTCCGGAGGTATAGGTCGGGAAGCGAGCTCGTTGGAGGGAGAACTGTGGTTCGACCCAAAACGGTCCAAAAGATGGCCGAAGCTTCCAACGAGTGGCGAACGCTCGTCCGGTGTCAGAAACCACTGGAAATGCACTTGCAGCGAAGGAAACGGGCTGAGCTCGAGGACTTCCGGTGCTCGTCCCAAGAAAACGCGAGCGGGAATGCCCCGGACTCAGTTTTCTCGTCCTGGGGTAAAAAGCGGTCCCCCGACGGTTTCTTCCCTTTGCTCCGTATTGGTCATAAGTCTTTCGATCTTCGGGTCTCGTGCTCCGAGGACTTCAACCCACACTCCTGGCATGCTCCCTGACACGTTTTCTGGAGGTATAGGTCGGGAAGCGAGCTCGTTGGAGGGAGAACTGTGGTGCGACCCAAAACGGTCCAAAAGATGGCCGAAGCTTCCAACGAGTGGCGAACGCTCGTCCGGTGTCAGAAACCACTGGAAATGCACTTGCAGCGAAGGAAACGGGCTGAGCTCGAGGACTTCCGGTGCTCGTCCCAAGAAAACGCGAGCGGGAATGCCCCGGACTCAGTTTTCTCGTCCTGGGGTAAAAAGCGGTCCCCCGACGGTTTCTTCCCTTTGCTCCGTATTGGTCATAAGTCTTTCGATCTTCGGGTCTCGTGCTCCGAGGACTTCAACCCACACTCCTGGCATGCTCCCTGACACGTTTTCCGGAGGTATAGGTCGGGAAGCGAGCTCGTTGGAGGGAGAACTGTGGTGCGACCCAAAACGGTCCAAAAGATGGCCGAAGCTTCCAACGAGTGGCGAACGCTCGTCCGGTGTCAGAAACCACTGGAAATGCACTTGCAGCGAAGGAAACGGGCTGAGCTCGAGGACTTCCGGTGCTCGTCCCAAGAAAACGCGAGCGGGAATGCCCCGGACTCAGTTTTCTCGTCCTGGGGTAAAAAGCGGTCCCCCGACGGTTTCTTCCCTTTGCTCCGTATTGGTCATAAGTCTTTCGATCTTCGGGTCTCGTGCTCCGAGGACTTCAACCCACACTCCTGGCATGCTCCCTGACACGTTTTCCGGAGGTATAGGTCGGGAAGCGAGCTCGTTGGAGGGAGAACTGTGGTGCGACCCAAAACGGTCCAAAAGATGGCCGAAGCTTCCAACGAGTGGCGAACGCTCGTCCGGTGTCAGAAACCACTGGAAATGCACTTGCAGCGAAGGAAACGGGCTGAGCTCGAGGACTTCCGGTGCTCGTCCCAAGAAAACGCGAGCGGGAATGCCCCGGACTCAGTTTTCTCGTCCTGGGGTAAAAAGCGGTCCCCCGACGGTTTCTTCCCTTTGCTCCGTATTGGTCATAAGTCTTTCGATCTTCGGGTCTCGTGCTCCGAGGACTTCAACCCACACTCCTGGCATGCTCCCTGACACGTTTTCCGGAGGTATAGGTCGGGAAGCGAGCTCGTTGGACGGAGAACTGTGGTGCGACCCAAAACGGTCCAAAAGATGGCCGAAGCTTCCAACGAGTGGCGAACGCTCGTCCGGTGTCAGAAACCACTGGAAATGCACTTGCAGCGAAGGAAACGGGCTGAGCTCGAGGACTTCCGGTGCTCGTCCCAAGAAAACGCGAGCGGGAATGCCCCGGACTCAGTTTTCTCGTCCTGGGGTAAAAAGCGGTCCCCCGACGGTTTCTTCCCTTTGCTCCGTATTGGTCATAAGTCTATCGATCTTCGGGTCTCGTGCTCCGAGGACTTCAACCCACACTCCTGGCATGCTCCCTGACACGTTTTCCGGAGGTATAGGTCGGGAAGCGAGCTCGTTGGAGGGAGAACTGTGGTTCGACCCAAAACGGTCCAAAAGATGGCCGAAGCTTCCAACGAGTGGCGAACGCTCGTCCGGTGTCAGAAACCACTGGAAATGCACTTGCAGCGAAGGAAACGGGCTGAGCTCGAGGACTTCCGGTGCTCGTCCCAAGAAAACGCGAGCGGGAATGCCCCGGACTCAGTTTTCTCGTCCTGGGGTAAAAAGCGGTCCCCCGACGGTTTCTTCCCTTTGCTCCGTATTGGTCATAAGTCTTTCGATCTTCGGGTCTCGTGCTCCGAGGACTTCAACCCACACTCCTGGCATGCTCCCTGACACGTTTTCCGGAGGTATAGGTCGGGAAGCGAGCTCGTTGGACGGAGAACTGTGGTGCGACCCAAAACGGTCCAAAAGATGGCCGAAGCTTCCAACGAGTGGCGAACGCTCGTCCGGTGTCAGAAACCACTGGAAATGCACTTGCAGCGAAGGAAACGGGCTGAGCTCGAGGACATCCGGTGCTCGTCCCAAGAAAACGCGAGCGGGAATGCCCCGGACTCAGTTTTCTCGTCCTGGGGTAAAAAGCGGTCCCCCGACGGTTTCTTCCCTTTGCTCCGTATTGGTCATAAGTCTATCGATCTTCGGGTCTCGTGCTCCGAGGACTTCAACCCACACTCCTGGCATGCTCCCTGACACGTTTTCCGGAGGTATAGGTCGGGAAGCGAGCTCGTTGGAGGGAGAACTGTGGTTCGACCCAAAACGGTCCAAAAGATGGCCGAAGCTTCCAACGAGTGGCGAACGCTCGTCCGGTGTCAGAAACCACTGGAAATGCACTTGCAGCGAAGGAAACGGGCTGAGCTCGAGGACTACCGGTGCTCGTCCTAAGAAAACGCGAGCGGGAATGCCCCGGACTCAGTTTTCTCGTCCTGGGGTAAAAAGCGGTCCCCCGACGGTTTCTTCCCTTTGCTCCGTATTGGTCGTAAGTCTTTCGATCTTCGGGTCTCGTGCTCCGAGGACTTCAACCCACACTCCTGGCATGCTCCCTGACACGTTTTCCGGAGGTATAGGTCGGGAAGCGAGCTCGTTGGAGGGAGAACTGTGGTGCGACCCAAAACGGTCCAAAAGATGGCCGAAGCTTCCAACGAGTGGCGAACGCTCGTCCGGTGTCAGAAACCACTGGAAATGCACTTGCAGCGAAGGAAACGGGCTGAGCTCGAGGACTTCCGGTGCTCGTCCCAAGAAAACGCGAGCGGGAATGCCCCGGACTCAGTTTTCTCGTCCTGGGGTAAAAAGCGGTCCCCCGACGGTTTCTTCCCTTTGCTCCGTATTGGTCATAAGTCTTTCGATCTTCGGGTCTCGTGCTCCGAGGACTTCAACCCACACTCCTGGCATGCTCCCTGACACGTTTTCCGGAGGTATAGGTCGGGAAGCGAGCTCGTTGGAGGGAGAACTGTGGTGCGACCCAAAACGGTCCAAAAGATGGCCGAAGCTTCCAACGAGTGGCGAACGCTCGTCCGGTGTCAGAAACCACTGGAAATGCACTTGCAGCGAAGGAAACGGGCTGAGCTCGAGGACTTCCGGTGCTCGTCCCAAGAAAACGCGAGCGGGAATGCCCCGGACTCAGTTTTCTCGTCCTGGGGTAAAAAGCGGTCCCCCGACGGTTTCTTCCCTTTGCTCCGTATTGGTCATAAGTCTTTCGATCTTCGGGTCTCGTGCTCCGAGGACTTCAACCCACACTCCTGGCATGCTCCCTGACACGTTTTCCGGAGGTATAGGTCGGGAAGCGAGCTCGTTGGACGGAGAACTGTGGTGCGACCCAAAACGGTCCAAAAGATGGCCGAAGCTTCCAACGAGTGGCGAACGCTCGTCCGGTGTCAGAAACCACTGGAAATGCACTTGCAGCGAAGGAAACGGGCTGAGCTCGAGGACTTCCGGTGCTCGTCCCAAGAAAACGCGAGCGGGAATGCCCCGGACTCAGTTTTCTCGTCCTGGGGTAAAAAGCGGTCCCCCGACGGTTTCTTCCCTTTGCTCCGTATTGGTCATAAGTCTATCGATCTTCGGGTCTCGTGCTCCGAGGACTTCAACCCACACTCCTGGCATGCTCCCTGACACGTTTTCCGGAGGTATAGGTCGGGAAGCGAGCTCGTTGGAGGGAGAACTGTGGTTCGACCCAAAACGGTCCAAAAGATGGCCGAAGCTTCCAACGAGTGGCGAACGCTCGTCCGGTGTCAGAAACCACTGGAAATGCACTTGCAGCGAAGGAAACGGGCTGAGCTCGAGGACTTCCGGTGCTCGTCCCAAGAAAACGCGAGCGGGAATGCCCCGGACTCAGTTTTCTCGTCCTGGGGTAAAAAGCGGTCCCCCGACGGTTTCTTCCCTTTGCTCCGTATTGGTCATAAGTCTTTCGATCTTCGGGTCTCGTGCTCCGAGGACTTCAACCCACACTCCTGGCATGCTCCCTGACACGTTTTCCGGAGGTATAGGTCGGGAAGCGAGCTCGTTGGACGGAGAACTGTGGTGCGACCCAAAACGGTCCAAAAGATGGCCGAAGCTTCCAACGAGTGGCGAACGCTCGTCCGGTGTCAGAAACCACTGGAAATGCACTTGCAGCGAAGGAAACGGGCTGAGCTCGAGGACATCCGGTGCTCGTCCTAAGAAAACGCGAGCGGGAATGCCCCGGACTCAGTTTTCTCGTCCTGGGGTAAAAAGCGGTCCCCCGACGGTTTCTTCCCTTTGCTCCGTATTGGTCGTAAGTCTTTCGATCTTCGGGTCTCGTGCTCCGAGGACTTCAACCCACACTCCTGGCATGCTCCCTGACACGTTTTCCGGAGGTATAGGTCGGGAAGCGAGCTCGTTGGAGGGAGAACTGTGGTGCGACCCAAAACGGTCCAAAAGATGGCCGAAGCTTCCAACGAGTGGCGAACGCTCGTCCGGTGTCAGAAACCACTGGAAATGCACTTGCAGCGAAGGAAACGGGCTGAGCTCGAGGACTTCCGGTGCTCGTCCCAAGAAAACGCGAGCGGGAATGCCCCGGACTCAGTTTTCTCGTCCTGGGGTAAAAAGCGGTCCCCCGACGGTTTCTTCCCTTTGCTCCGTATTGGTCATAAGTCTTTCGATCTTCGGGTCTCGTGCTCCGAGGACTTCAACCCACACTCCTGGCATGCTCCCTGACACGTTTTCCGGAGGTATAGGTCGGGAAGCGAGCTCGTTGGAGGGAGAACTGTGGTGCGACCCAAAACGGTCCAAAAGATGGCCGAAGCTTCCAACGAGTGGCGAACGCTCGTCCGGTGTCAGAAACCACTGGAAATGCACTTGCAGCGAAGGAAACGGGCTGAGCTCGAGGACTTCCGGTGCTCGTCCCAAGAAAACGCGAGCGGGAATGCCCCGGACTCAGTTTTCTCGTCCTGGGGTAAAAAGCGGTCCCCCGACGGTTTCTTCCCTTTGCTCCGTATTGGTCATAAGTCTTTCGATCTTCGGGTCTCGTGCTCCGAGGACTTCAACCCACACTCCTGGCATGCTCCCTGACACGTTTTCCGGAGGTATAGGTCGGGAAGCGAGCTCGTTGGAGGGAGAACTGTGGTGCGACCCAAAACGGTCCACAAGATGGCCGAAGCTTCCAACGAGTGGCGAACGCTCGTCCGGTGTCAGAAACCACTGGAAATGCACTTGCAGCGAAGGAAACGGGCTGAGCTCGAGGACTTCCGGTGCTCGTCCCAAGAAAACGCGAGCGGGAATGCCCCGGACTCAGTTTTCTCGTCCTGGGGTAAAAAGCGGTCCCCCGACGGTTTCTTCCCTTTGCTCCGTATTGGTCATAAGTCTTTCGATCTTCGGGTCTCGTGCTCCAAGGACTTCAACCCACACTCCTGCCATGCTCCCTGACACGTTTTCCGGAGGTATAGGTCGGGAAGCGAGCTCGTTGGAGGGAGAACTGTGGTGCGACCCAAAACGGTCCAAAAGATGGCCGAAGCTTCCAACGAGTGGCGAACGCTCGTCCGGTGTCAGAAACCACTGGAAATGCACTTGCAGCGAAGGAAACGGGCTGAGCTCGAGGACTACCGGTGCTCGTCCTAAGAAAACGCGAGCGGGAATGCCCCGGACTCAGTTTTCTCGTCCTGGGGTAAAAAGCGGTCCCCCGACGGTTTCTTCCCTTTGCTCCGTATTGGTCGTAAGTCTTTCGATCTTCGGGTCTCGTGCTCCGAGGACTTCAACCCACACTCCTGGCATGCTCCCTGACACGTTTTCCGGAGGTATAGGTCGGGAAGCGAGCTCGTTGGAGGGAGAACTGTGGTGCGACCCAAAACGGTCCAAAAGTTGGCCGAAGCTTCCAACGAGTGGCGAACGCTCGTCCGGTGTCAGAAACCACTGGAAATGCACTTGCAGCGAAGGAAACGGGCTGAGCTCGAGGACTTCCAGTGCTCGTCCCAAGAAAACGCGAGCGGGAATGCCCCGGACTCAGTTTTCTCGTCCTGGGGTAAAAAGCGGTCCCCCGACGGTTTCTTCCCTTTGCTCCGTATTGGTCATAAGTCTTTCGATCTTCGGGTCTCGTGCTCCGAGGACTTCAACCCACACTCCTGGCATGCTCCCTGACACGTTTTCCGGAGGTATAGGTCGGGAAGCGAGCTCGTTGGAGGGAGAACTGTGGTGCGACCCAAAACGGTCCAAAAGATGGCCGAAGCTTCCAACGAGTGGCGAACGCTCGTCCGGTGTCAGAAACCACTGGAAATGCACTTGCAGCGAAGGAAACGGGCTGAGCTCGAGGACTACCGGTGCTCGTCCTAAGAAAACGCGAGCGGGAATGCCCCGGACTCAGTTTTCTCGTCCTGGGGTAAAAAGCGGTCCCCCGACGGTTTCTTCCCTTTGCTCCGTATTGGTCATAAGTCTTTCGATCTTCGGGTCTCGTGCTCCGAGGACTTCAACCCACACTCCTGGCATGCTCCCTGACACGTTTTCCGGAGGTATAGGTCGGGAAGCGAGCTCGTTGGAGGGAGAACTGTGGTGCGACCCAAAACGGTCCAAAAGATGGCCGAAGCTTCCAACGAGTGGCGAACGCTCGTCCGGTGTCAGAAACCACTAGAAATGCACTTGCAGCGAAGGAAACGGGCTGAGCTCGAGGACTTCCGGTGCTCGTCCCAAGAAAACGCGAGCGGGAATGCCCCGGACTCAGTTTTCTCGTCCTGGGGTAAAAAGCGGTCCCCCGACGGTTTCTTCCCTTTGCTCCGAATTGGTCATAAGTCTTTCGATCTTCGGGTCTCGTGCTCCGAGGACTTCAACCCACACTCCTGGCATGCTCCCTGACACGTTTTCCGGAGGTATAGGTCGGGAAGCGAGCTCGTTGGAGGGAGAACTGTGGTGCGACCCAAAACGGTCCAAAAGATGGCCGAAGCTTCCAACGAGTGGCGAACGCTCGTCCGGTGTCAGAAACCACTGGAAATGCACTTGCAGCGAAGGAAACGGGCTGAGCTCGAGGACTACCGGTGCTCGTCCGAAGAAAACGCGAGCGGGAATGCCCCGGACTCAGTTTTCTCGTCCTGGGGTAAAAAGCGGTCCCCCGACGGTTTCTTCCCTTTGCTCCGTATTGGTCGTAAGTCTTTCGATCTTCGGGTCTCGTGCTCCGAGGACTTCAACCCACACTCCTGGCATGCTCCCTGACATGTTTTCCGGAGGTATAGGTCGGGAAGCGAGCTCGTTGGAGGGAGAACTGTGGTGCGACCCAAAACGGTCCAAAAGATGGCCGAAGCTTCCAACGAGTGGCGAATGCCCCGGACTCAGTTTTCTCGTCCTGGGGTAAAAAGCGGTCCCCCGACGGTTTCTTCCCTTTGCTCCGTATTGGTCATAAGTCTTTCGATCTTCGGGTCTCGTGCTCCGAGGACTTCAACCCACACTCCTGGCATGCTCCCTGACACGTTTTCCAGAGGTATAGGTCGGGAAGCGAGCTCGTTGGAGGGAGAACTGTGGTGCGACCCAAAACGGTCCAAAAGATGGCCGAAGCTTCCAACGAGTGGCGAACGCTCGTCCGGTGTCAGAAACCACTGGAAATGCACTTGCAGCGAAGGAAACGGGCTGAGCTCGAGGACTTCCGGTGCTCGTCCCAAGAAAACGCGAGCGGGAATGCCCCGGACTCAGTTTTCTCGTCCTGGGGTAAAAAGCGGTCCCCCGACGGTTTCTTCCCTTTGCTCCGTATTGGTCATAAGTCTTTCGATCTTCGGGTCTCGTGCTCCGAGGACTTCAACCCACACTCCTGGCATGCTCCCTGACACGTTTTCCGGAGGTATAGGTCGGGAAGCGAGCTCGTTGGAGGGAGAACTGTGGTGCGACCCAAAACGGTCCAAAAGATGGCCGAAGCTTCCAACGAGTGGCGAACGCTCGTCCGGTGTCAGAAACCACTGGAAATGCACTTGCAGCGAAGGAAACGGGCTGAGCTCGAGGACTTCCGGTGCTCGTCCCAAGAAAACGCGAGCGGGAATGCCCCGGACTCAGTTTTCTCGTCCTGGGGTAAAAAGCGGTCCCCCGACGGTTTCTTCCCTTTGCTCCGTTTTGGTCATAAGTCTTTCGATCTTCGGGTCTCGTGCTCCGAGGACTTCAACCCACACTCCTGGCATGCTCCCTGACACGTTTTCCAGAGGTATAGGTCGGGAAGCGAGCTCGTTGGAGGGAGAACTGTGGTGCGACCCAAAACGGTCCAAAAGATGGCCGAAGCTTCCAACGAGTGGCGAACGCTCGTCCGGTGTCAGAAACCACTGGAAATGCACTTGCAGCGAAGGAAACGGGCTGAGCTCGAGGACTTCCGGTGCTCGTCCCAAGAAAACGCGAGCGGGAATGCCCCGGACTCAGTTTTCTCGTCCTGGGGTAAAAAGCGGTCCCCCGATGGTTTCTTCCCTTTGCTCCGTATTGGTCATAAGTCTTTCGATCTTCGGGTCTCGTGCTCCGAGGACTTCAACCCACACTCCTGGCATGCTCCCTGACACGTTTTCCGGAGGTATAGGTCGGGAAGCGAGCTCGTTGGAGGGAGAACTGTGGTGCGACCCAAAACGGTCCAAAAGATGGCCGAAGCTTCCAACGAGTGGCGAACGCTCGTCCGGTGTCAGAAACCACTGGAAATGCACTTGCAGCGAAGGAAACGGGCTGAGCTCGAGGACTTCCGGTGCTCGTCCCAAGAAAACGCGAGCGGGAATGCCCCGGACTCAGTTTTCTCGTCCTGGGGTAAAAAGCGGTCCCCCGACGGTTTCTTCCCTTTGCTCCGTATTGGTCATAAGTCTTTCGATCTTCGGGTCTCGTGCTCCGAGGACTTCAACCCACACTCCTGGCATGCTCCCTGACACGTTTTCCGGAGGTATAGGTCGGGAAGCGAGCTCGTTGGAGGGAGAACTGTGGTGCGACCCAAAACGGTCCAAAAGATGGCCGAAGCTTCCAACGAGTGGCGAACGCTCGTCCGGTGCCAGAAACCACTGGAAATGCACTTGCAGCGAAGGAAACGGGCTGAGCTCGAGGACTTCCGGTGCTCGTCCCAAGAAAACGCGAGCGGGAATGCCCCGGACTCAGTTTTCTCGTCCTGGGGTAAAAAGCGGTCCCCCGACGGTTTCTTCCCTTTGCTCCGTATTGGTCATAAGTCTTTCGATCTTCGGGTCTCGTGCTCCGAGGACTTCAACCCACACTCCTGACATGCTCCCTGACACGTTTTCCGGAGGTATAGGTCGGGAAGCGAGCTCGTTGGAGGGAGAACTGTGGTGCGACCCAAAACGGTCCAAAAGATGGCCGAAGCTTCCAACGAGTGGCGAACGCTCGTCCGGTGTCAGAAACCACTGGAAATGCACTTGCAGCGAAGGAAACGGGCTGAGCTCGAGGACTTCCGGTGCTCGTCCCAAGAAAACGCGAGCGGGAATGCCCCGGACTCAGTTTTCTCGTCCTGGGGTAAAAAGCGGTCCCCCGACGGTTTCTTCCCTTTGCTCCGTATTGGTCATAAGTCTTTCGATCTTCGGGTCTCGTGCTCCGAGGACTTCAACCCACACTCCTGGCATGCTCCCTGACACGTTTTCCGGAGGTATAGGTCGGGAAGCGAGCTCGTTGGAGGGAGAACTGTGGTGCGACCCAAAACGGTCCAAAAGATGGCCGAAGCTTCCAACGAGTGGCGAACGCTCGTCCGGTGTCAGAAACCACTGGAAATGCACTTGCAGCGAAGGAAACGGGCTGAGCTCGAGGACTTCCGGTGCTCGTCCCAAGAAAACGCGAGCGGGAATGCCCCGGACTCAGTTTTCTCGTCCTGGGGTAAAAAGCGGTCCCCCGACGGTTTCTTCCCTTTGCTCCGTATTGGTCATAAGTCTTTCGATCTTCGGGTCTCGTGCTCCGAGGACTTCAACCCACACTCCTGGCATGCTCCCTGACACGTTTTCCGGAGGTATAGGTCGGGAAGCGAGCTCGTTGGAGGGAGAACTGTGGTGCGACCCAAAACGGTCCAAAAGATGGCCGAAGCTTCCAACGAGTGGCGAACGCTCGTCCGGTGTCAGAAACCACTGGAAATGCACTTGCAGCGAAGGAAACGGGCTGAGCTCGAGGACTTCCGGTGCTCGTCCCAAGAAAACGCGAGCGGGAATGCCCCGGACTCAGTTTTCTCGTCCTGGGGTAAAAAGCGGTCCCCCGACGGTTTCTTCCCTTTGCTCCGTATTGGTCATAAGTCTTTCGATCTTCGGGTCTCGTGCTCCGAGGACTTCAACCCACACTCCTGGCATGCTCCCTGACACGTTTTCCAGAGGTATAGGTCGGGAAGCGAGCTCGTTGGAGGGAGAACTGTGGTGCGACCCAAAACGGTCCAAAAGATGGCCGAAGCTTCCAACGAGTGGCGAACGCTCGTCCGGTGTCAGAAACCACTGGAAATGCACTTGCAGCGAAGGAAACGGGCTGAGCTCGAGGACTTCCGGTGCTCGTCCCAAGAAAACGCGAGCGGGAATGCCCCGGACTCAGTTTTCTCGTCCTGGGGTAAAAAGCGGTCCCCCGACGGTTTCTTCCCTTTGCTCCGTATTGGTCATAAGTCTTTCGATCTTCGGGTCTCGTGCTCCGAGGACTTCAACCCACACTCCTGGCATGCTCCCTGACACGTTTTCCGGAGGTATAGGTCGGGAAGCGAGCTCGTTGGAGGGAGAACTGTGGTGCGACCCAAAACGGTCCAAAAGATGGCCGAAGCTTCCAACGAGTGGCGAACGCTCGTCCGGTGTCAGAAACCACTGGAAATGCACTTGCAGCGAAGGAAACGGGCTGAGCTCGAGGACTTCCGGTGCTCGTCCCAAGAAAACGCGAGCGGGAATGCCCCGGACTCAGTTTTCTCGTCCTGGGGTAAAAAGCGGTCCCCCGACGGTTTCTTCCCTTTGCTCCGTATTGGTCATAAGTCTTTCGATCTTCGGGTCTCGTGCTCCGAGGACTTCAACCCACACTCCTGGCATGCTCCCTGACACGTTTTCCGGAGGTATAGGTCGGGAAGCGAGCTCGTTGGAGGGAGAACTGTGGTGCGACCCAAAACGGTCCAAAAGATGGCCGAAGCTTCCAACGAGTGGCGAACGCTCGTCCGGTGTCAGAAACCACTGGAAATGCACTTGCAGCGAAGGAAACGGGCTGAGCTCGAGGACTTCCGGTGCTCGTCCCAAGAAAACGCGAGCGGGAATGCCCCGGACTCAGTTTTCTCGTCCTGGGGTAAAAAGCGGTCCCCCGACGGTTTCTTCCCTTTGCTCCGTATTGGTCATAAGTCTTTCGATCTTCGGGTCTCGTGCTCCGAGGACTTCAACCCACACTCCTGACATGCTCCCTGACACGTTTTCCGGAGGTATAGGTCGGGAAGCGAGCTCGTTGGAGGGAGAACTGTGGTGCGACCCAAAACGGTCCAAAAGATGGCCGAAGCTTCCAACGAGTGGCGAACGCTCGTCCGGTGTCAGAAACCATTGGAAATGCACTTGCAGCGAAGGAAACGGGCTGAGCTCGAGGACTTCCGGTGCTCGTCCCAAGAAAACGCGAGCGGGAATGCCCCGGACTCAGTTTTCTCGTCCTGGGGTAAAAAGCGGTCCCCCGACGGTTTCTTCCCTTTGCTCCGTATTGGTCATAAGTCTTTCGATCTTCGGGTCTCGTGCTCCGAGGACTTCAACCCACACTCCTGGCATGCTCCCTGACACGTTTTCCGGAGGTATAGGTCGGGAAGCGAGCTCGTTGGAGGGAGAACTGTGGTGCGACCCAAGACGGTCCAAAAGATGGCCGAAGCTTCCAACGAGTGGCGAACGCTCGTCCGGTGTCAGAAACCACTGGAAATGCACTTGCAGCGAAGGAAACGGGCTGAGCTCGAGGACTTCCGGTGCTCGTCCCAAGAAAACGCGAGCGGGAATGCCCCGGACTCAGTTTTCTCGTCCTGGGGTAAAAAGCGGTCCCCCGACGGTTTCTTCCCTTTGCTCCGTATTGGTCATAAGTCTTTCGATCTTCGGGTCTCGTGCTCCGAGGACTTCAACCCACACTCCTGGCATGCTCCCTGACACGTTTTCCGGAGGCATAGGTCGGGAAGCGAGCTCGTTGGAGGGAGAACTGTGGTGCGACCCAAAACGGTCCAAAAGATGGCCGAAGCTTCCAACGAGTGGCGAACGCTCGTCCGGTGTCAGAAACCACTGGAAATGCACTTGCAGCGAAGGAAACGGGCTGAGCTCGAGGACTTCCGGTGCTCGTCCCAAGAAAACGCGAGCGGGAATGCCCCGGACTCAGTTTTCTCGCCCTGGGGTAAAAAGCGGTCCCCCGACGGTTTCTTCCCTTTGCTCCGTATTGGTCATAAGTCTTTCGATCTTCGGGTCTCGTGCTCCGAGGACTTCAACCCACACTCCTGGCATGCTCCCTGACACGTTTTCCGGAGGTATAGGTCGGGAAGCGAGCTCGTTGGAGGGAGAACTGTGGTGCGACCCAAAACGGTCCAAAAGATGGCCGAAGCTTCCAACGAGTGGCGAACGCTCGTCCGGTGTCAGAAACCACTGGAAATGCACTTGCAGCGAAGGAAACGGGCTGAGCTCGAGGACTTCCGGTGCTCGTCCCAAGAAAACGCGAGCGGGAATGCCCCGGACTCAGTTTTCTCGTCCTGGGGTAAAAAGCGGTCCCCCGACGGTTTCTTCCCTTTGCTCCGTATTGGTCATAAGTCTTTCGATCTTCGGGTCTCGTGCTCCGAGGACTTCAACCCACACTCCTGGCATGCTCCCTGACACGTTTTCCGGAGGTATAGGTCGGGAAGCGAGCTCGTTGGAGGGAGAACTGTGGTGCGACCCAAAACGGTCCAAAAGATGGCCGAAGCTTCCAACGAGTGGCGAACGCTCGTCCGGTGTCAGAAACCACTGGAAATGCACTTGCAGCGAAGGAAACGGGCTGAGCTCGAGGACTTCCGGTGCTCGTCCCAAGAAAACGCGAGCGGGAATGCCCCGGACTCAGTTTTCTCGTCCTGGGGTAAAAAGCGGTCCCCCGACGGTTTCTTCCCTTTGCTCCGTATTGGTCATAAGTCTTTCGATCTTCGGGTCTCGTGCTCCGAGGACTTCAACCCACACTCCTGGCATGCTCCCTGACACGTTTTCCGGAGGTATAGGTCGGGAAGCGAGCTCGTTGGAGGGAGAACTGTGGTGCGACCCAAAACGGTCCAAAAGATGGCCGAAGCTTCCAACGAGTGGCGAACGCTCGTCCGGTGTCAGAAACCACTGGAAATGCACTTGCAGCGAAGGAAACGGGCTGAGCTCGAGGACTTCCGGTGCTCGTCCCAAGAAAACGCGAGCGGGAATGCCCCGGACTCAGTTTTCTCGTCCTGGGGTAAAAAGCGGTCCCCCGACGGTTTCTTCCCTTTGCTCCGTATTGGTCATAAGTCTTTCGATCTTCGGGTCTCGTGCTCCGAGGACTTCAACCCACACTCCTGGCATGCTCCCTGACACGTTTTCCGGAGGTATAGGTCGGGAAGCGAGCTCGTTGGAGGGAGAACTGTGGTGCGACCCAAAACGGTCCAAAAGATGGCCGAAGCTTCCAACGAGTGGCGAACGCTCGTCCGGTGTCAGAAACCACTGGAAATGCACTTGCAGCGAAGGAAACGGGCTGAGCTCGAGGACTTCCGGTGCTCGTCCCAAGAAAACGCGAGCGGGAATGCCCCGGACTCAGTTTTCTCGTCCTGGGGTAAAAAGCGGTCCCCCGACGGTTTCTTCCCTTTGCTCCGTATTGGTCATAAGTCTTTCGATCTTCGGGTCTCGTGCTCCGAGGACTTCAACCCACACTCCTGGCATGCTCCCTGACACGTTTTCCGGAGGTATAGGTCGGGAAGCGAGCTCGTTGGAGGGAGAACTGTGGTGCGACCCAAAACGGTCCAAAAGATGGCCGAAGCTTCCAACGAGTGGCGAACGCTCGTCCGGTGTCAGAAACCACTGGAAATGCACTTGCAGCGAAGGAAACGGGCTGAGCTCGAGGACTTCCGGTGCTCGTCCCAAGAAAACGCGAGCGGGAATGCCCCGGACTCAGTTTTCTCGTCCTGGGGTAAAAAGCGGTCCCCCCGACGGTTTCTTCCCTTTGCTCCGTATTGGTCATAAGTCTTTCGATCTTCGGGTCTCGTGCTCCGAGGACTTCAACCCACACTCCTGGCATGCTCCCTGACACGTTTTCCGGAGGTATAGGTCGGGAAGCGAGCTCGTTGGAGGGAGAACTGTGGTGCGACCCAAAACGGTCCAAAAGATGGCCGAAGCTTCCAACGAGTGGCGAACGCTCGTCCGGTGTCAGAAACCACTGGAAATGCACTTGCAGCGAAGGAAACGGGCTGAGCTCGAGGACTTCCGGTGCTCGTCCCAAGAAAACGCGAGCGGGAATGCCCCGGACTCAGTTTTCTCGTCCTGGGGTAAAAAGCGGTCCCCCGACGGTTTCTTCCCTTTGCTCCGTATTGGTCATAAGTCTTTCGATCTTCGGGTCTCGTGCTCCGAGGACTTCAACCCACACTCCTGGCATGCTCCCTGACACGTTTTCCGGAGGTATAGGTCGGGAAGCGAGCTCGTTGGAGGGAGAACTGTGGTGCGACCCAAAACGGTCCAAAAGATGGCCGAAGCTTCCAACGAGTGGCGAACGCTCGTCCGGTGTCAGAAACCACTGGAAATGCACTTGCAGCGAAGGAAACGGGCTGAGCTCGAGGACTTCCGGTGCTCGTCCCAAGAAAACGCGAGCGGGAATGCCCCGGACTCAGTTTTCTCGTCCTGGGGTAAAAAGCGGTCCCCCGACGGTTTCTTCCCTTTGCTCCGTATTGGTCATAAGTCTTTCGATCTTCGGGTCTCGTGCTCCGAGGACTTCAACCCACACTCATGGCATGCTCCCTGACACGTTTTCCGGAGGTATAGGTCGGGAAGCGAGCTCGTTGGAGGGAGAACTGTGGTGCGACCCAAAACGGTCCAAAAGATGGCCGAAGCTTCCAACGAGTGGCGAACGCTCGTCCGGTGTCAGAAACCACTGGAAATGCACTTGCAGCGAAGGAAACGGGCTGAGCTCGAGGACTTCCGGTGCTCGTCCCAAGAAAACGCGAGCGGGAATGCCCCGGACTCAGTTTTCTCGTCCTGGGGTAAAAAGCGGTCCCCCGACGGTTTCTTCCCTTTGCTCCGTATTGGTCATAAGTCTTTCGATCTTCGGGTCTCGTGCTCCGAGGACTTCAACCCACACTCCTGGCATGCTCCCTGACACGTTTTCCGGAGGTATAGGTCGGGAAGCGAGCTCGTTGGAGGGAGAACTGTGGTGCGACCCAAAACGGTCCAAAAGATGGCCGAAGCTTCCAACGAGTGGCGAACGCTCGTCCGGTGTCAGAAACCACTGGAAATGCACTTGCAGCGAAGGAAACGGGCTGAGCTCGAGGACTTCCGGTGCTCGTCCCAAGAAAACGCGAGCGGGAATGCCCCGGACTCAGTTTTCTCGTCCTGGGGTAAAAAGCGGTCCCCCGACGGTTTCTTCCCTTTGCTCCGTATTGGTCATAAGTCTTTCGATCTTCGGGTCTCGTGCTCCGAGGACTTCAACCCACACTCCTGGCATGCTCCCTGACACGTTTTCCGGAGGTATAGGTCGGGAAGCGAGCTCGTTGGAGGGAGAACTGTGGTGCGACCCAAAACGGTCCAAAAGATGGCCGAAGCTTCCAACGAGTGGCGAACGCTCGTCCGGTGTCAGAAACCACTGGAAATGCACTTGCAGCGAAGGAAACGGGCTGAGCTCGAGGACTTCCGGTGCTCGTCCCAAGAAAACGCGAGCGGGAATGCCCCGGACTCAGTTTTCTCGTCCTGGGGTAAAAAGCGGTCCCCCGACGGTTTCTTCCCTTTGCTCCGTATTGGTCATAAGTCTTTCGATCTTCGGGTCTCGTGCTCCGAGGACTTCAACCCACACTCCTGGCATGCTCCCTGACACGTTTTCCGGAGGTATAGGTCGGGAAGCGAGCTCGTTGGAGGGAGAACTGTGGTGCGACCCAAAACGGTCCAAAAGATGGCCGAAGCTTCCAACGAGTGGCGAACGCTCGTCCGGTGTCAGAAACCACTGGAAATGCACTTGCAGCGAAGGAAACGGGCTGAGCTCGAGGACTTCCGGTGCTCGTCCCAAGAAAACGCGAGCGGGAATGCCCCGGACTCAGTTTTCTCGTCCTGGGGTAAAAAGCGGTCCCCCGACGGTTTCTTCCCTTTGCTCCGTATTGGTCATAAGTCTTTCGATCTTCGGGTCTCGTGCTCCGAGGACTTCAACCCACACTCCTGGCATGCTCCCTGACACGTTTTCCGGAGGTATAGGTCGGGAAGCGAGCTCGTTGGAGGGAGAACTGTGGTGCGACCCAAAACGGTCCAAAAGATGGCCGAAGCTTCCAACGAGTGGCGAACGCTCGTCCGGTGTCAGAAACCACTGGAAATGCACTTGCAGCGAAGGAAACGGGCTGAGCTCGAGGACTTCCGGTGCTCGTCCCAAGAAAACGCGAGCGGGAATGCCCCGGACTCAGTTTTCTCGTCCTGGGGTAAAAAGCGGTCCCCCGACGGTTTCTTCCCTTTGCTCCGTATTGGTCATAAGTCTTTCGATCTTCGGGTCTCGTGCTCCGAGGACTTCAACCCACACTCCTGGCATGCTCCCTGACACGTTTTCCGGAGGTATAGGTCGGGAAGCGAGCTCGTTGGAGGGAGAACTGTGGTGCGACCCAAAACGGTCCAAAAGATGGCCGAAGCTTCCAACGAGTGGCGAACGCTCGTCCGGTGTCAGAAACCACCACTGGAAATGCACTTGCAGCGAAGGAAACGGGGCTGAGCTCGAGGACTTCCGGTGCTCGTCCCAAGAAAACGCGAGCGGGAATGCCCCGGACTCAGTTTTCTCGTCCTGGGGGTAAAAAGCGGTCCCCCGACGGTTTCTTCCCTTTGCTCCGTATTGGTCATAAGTCTTTCGATCTTCGGGTCTCGTGCTCCGAGGACTTCAACCCACACTCCTGGCATGCTCCCTGACACGTTTTCCCGGAGGTATAGGTCGGGAAGCGAGCTCGTTGGAGGGAGAACTGTGGTGCGACCCAAAACGGTCCAAAAGATGGCCGAAGCTTCCAACGAGTGGGCGAACGCTCGTCCGGTGTCAGAAACCACTGGAAATGCACTTGCAGCGAAGGAAACGGGCTGAGCTCGAGGACTTCCGGTGCTCGTCCCAAGAAAACGCGAGCGGGAATGCCCCGGACTCAGTTTTCTCGTCCTGGGGTAAAAAGCGGTCCCCCGACGGTTTCTTCCCTTTGCTCCGTATTGGTCATAAGTCTTTCGATCTTCGGGTCTCGTGCTCCGAGGACTTCAACCCACACTCCTGGCATGCTCCCTGACACGTTTTCCGGAGGTATAGGTCGGGAAGCGAGCTCGTTGGAGGGAGAACTGTGGTGCGACCCAAAACGGTCCAAAAGATGGCCGAAGCTTCCAACGAGTGGCGAACGCTCGTCCGGTGTCAGAAACCACTGGAAATGCACTTGCAGCGAAGGAAACGGGCTGAGCTCGAGGACTTCCGGTGCTCGTCCCAAGAAAACGCGAGCGGGAATGCCCCGGACTCAGTTTTCTCGTCCTGGGGTAAAAAGCGGTCCCCCGACGGTTTCTTCCCTTTGCTCCGTATTGGTCATAAGTCTTTCGATCTTCGGGTCTCGTGCTCCGAGGACTTCAACCCACACTCCCTGGCATGCTCCCTGACACGTTTTCCGGAGGTATAGGTCGGGAAGCGAGCTCGTTGGAGGGAGAACTGTGGTGCGACCCAAAACGGTCCAAAAGATGGCCGAAGCTTCCAACGAGTGGCGAACGCTCGTCCGGTGTCAGAAACCACTGGAAATGCACTTGCAGCGAAGGAAACGGGCTGAGCTCGAGGACTTCCGGTGCTCGTCCCAAGAAAACGCGAGCGGGAATGCCCCGGACTCAGTTTTCTCGTCCTGGGGTAAAAAGCGGTCCCCCCGACGGTTTCTTCCCTTTGCTCCGTATTGGTCATAAGTCTTTCGATCTTCGGGTCTCGTGCTCCGAGGACTTCAACCCACACTCCTGCATGCTCCCTGACACGTTTTCCGGAGGTATAGGTCGGGAAGCGAGCTCGTTGGAGGGAGAACTGTGGTGCGACCCAAAACGGTCCAAAAGATGGCCGAAGCTTCCAACGAGTGGCGAACGCTCGTCCGGTGTCAGAAACCACTGGAAATGCACTTGCAGCGAAGGAAACGGGCTGAGCTCGAGGACTTCCGGTGCTCGTCCCAAGAAAACGCGAGCGGGAATGCCCCGGACTCAGTTTTCTCGTCCTGGGGTAAAAAGCGGTCCCCCGACGGTTTCTTCCCTTTGCTCCGTATTGGTCATAAGTCTTTCGATCTTCGGGTCTCGTGCTCCGAGGACTTCAACCCACACTCCTGGCATGCTCCCTGACACGTTTTCCGGAGGTATAGGTCGGGAAGCGAGCTCGTTGGAGGGAGAACTGTGGTGCGACCCAAAACGGTCCAAAAGATGGCCGAAGCTTCCAACGAGTGGCGAACGCTCGTCCGGTGTCAGAAACCACTGGAAATGCACTTGCAGCGAAGGAAACGGGCTGAGCTCGAGGACTTCCGGTGCTCGTCCCAAGAAAACGCGAGCGGGAATGCCCCGGACTCAGTTTTCTCGTCCTGGGGTAAAAAGCGGTCCCCCGACGGTTTCTTCCCTTTGCTCCGTATTGGTCATAAGTCTTTCGATCTTCGGGTCTCGTGCTCCGAGGATTTCAACCCACACTCCTGGCATGCTCCCTGACACGTTTTCCGGAGGTATAGGTCGGGAAGCGAGCTCGTTGGAGGGAGAACTGTGGTGCGACCCAAAACGGTCCAAAAGATGGCCGAAGCTTCCAACGAGTGGCGAACGCTCGTCCGGTGTCAGAAACCACTGGAAATGCACTTGCAGCGAAGGAAACGGGCTGAGCTCGAGGACTTCCGGTGCTCGTCCCAAGAAAACGCGAGCGGGAATGCCCCGGACTCAGTTTTCTCGTCCTGGGGTAAAAAGCGGTCCCCCGACGGTTTCTTCCCTTTGCTCCGTATTGGTCATAAGTCTTTCGATCTTCGGGTCTCGTGCTCCGAGGACTTCAACCCACACTCCTGGCATGCTCCCTGACACGTTTTCCGGAGGTATAGGTCGGGAAGCGAGCTCGTTGGAGGGAGAACTGTGGTGCGACCCAAAACGGTCCAAAAGATGGCCGAAGCTTCCAACGAGTGGCGAACGCTCGTCCGGTGTCAGAAACCACTGGAAATGCACTTGCAGCGAAGGAAACGGGCTGAGCTCGAGGACTTCCGGTGCTCGTCCCAAGAAAACGCGAGCGGGAATGCCCCGGACTCAGTTTTCTCGTCCTGGGGTAAAAAGCGGTCCCCCGACGGTTTCTTCCCTTTGCTCCGTATTGGTCATAAGTCTTTCGATCTTCGGGTCTCGTGCTCCGAGGACTTCAACCCACACTCCTGGCATGCTCCCTGACACGTTTTCCGGAGGTATAGGTCGGGAAGCGAGCTCGTTGGAGGGAGAACTGTGGTGCGACCCAAAACGGTCCAAAAGATGGCCGAAGCTTCCAACGAGTGGCGAACGCTCGTCCGGTGTCAGAAACCACTGGAAATGCACTTGCAGCGAAGGAAACGGGCTGAGCTCGAGGACTTCCGGTGCTCGTCCCAAGAAAACGCGAGCGGGAATGCCCCGGACTCAGTTTTCTCGTCCTGGGGTAAAAAGCGGTCCCCCGACGGTTTCTTCCCTTTGCTCCGTATTGGTCATAAGTCTTTCGATCTTCGGGTCTCGTGCTCCGAGGACTTCAACCCACACTCCTGGCATGCTCCCCTGACACGTTTTCCGGAGGTATAGGTCGGGAAGCGAGCTCGTTGGAGGGAGAACTGTGGTGCGACCCAAAACGGTCCAAAAGATGGCCGAAGCTTCCAACGAGTGGCGAACGCTCGTCCGGTGTCAGAAACCACTGGAAATGCACTTGCAGCGAAGGAAACGGGCTGAGCTCGAGGACTTCCGGTGCTCGTCCCAAGAAAACGCGAGCGGGAATGCCCCCGGACTCAGTTTTCTCGTCCTGGGGTAAAAAGCGGTCCCCCCGACGGTTTCTTCCCTTTGCTCCGTATTGGTCATAAGTCTTTCGATCTTCGGGTCTCGTGCTCCGAGGACTTCAACCCACACTCCTGGCATGCTCCCTGACACGTTTTCCGGAGGTATAGGTCGGGAAGCGAGCTCGTTGGAGGGAGAACTGTGGTGCGACCCAAAACGGTCCAAAAGATGGCCGAAGCTTCCAACGAGTGGCGAACGCTCGTCCGGTGTCAGAAACCACTGGAAATGCACTTGCAGCGAAGGAAACGGGCTGAGCTCGAGGACTTCCGGTGCTCGTCCCAAGAAAACGCGAGCGGGAATGCCCCGGACTCAGTTTTCTCGTCCTGGGGTAAAAAGCGGTCCCCCCGACGGTTTCTTCCCTTTGCTCCGTATTGGTCATAAGTCTTTCGATCTTCGGGTCTCGTGCTCCGAGGACTTCAACCCACACTCCTGGCATGCTCCCTGACACGTTTTCCGGAGGTATAGGTCGGGAAGCGAGCTCGTTGGAGGGAGAACTGTGGTGCGACCCAAAACGGTCCAAAAGATGGCCGAAGCTTCCAACGAGTGGCGAACGCTCGTCCGGTGTCAGAAACCACTGGAAATGCACTTGCAGCGAAGGAAACGGGCTGAGCTCGAGGACTTCCGGTGCTCGTCCCAAGAAAACGCGAGCGGGAATGCCCCGGACTCAGTTTTCTCGTCCTGGGGTAAAAAGCGGTCCCCCGACGGTTTCTTCCCTTTGCTCCGTATTGGTCATAAGTCTTTCGATCTTCGGGTCTCGTGCTCCGAGGACTTCAACCCACACTCCTGGCATGCTCCCTGACACGTTTTCCGGAGGTATAGGTCGGGAAGCGAGCTCGTTGGAGGGAGAACTGTGGTGCGACCCAAAACGGTCCAAAAGATGGCCGAAGCTTCCAACGAGTGGCGAACGCTCGTCCGGTGTCAGAAACCACTGGAAATGCACTTGCAGCGAAGGAAACGGGCTGAGCTCGAGGACTTCCGGTGCTCGTCCCAAGAAAACGCGAGCGGGAATGCCCCGGACTCAGTTTTCTCGTCCTGGGGTAAAAAGCGGTCCCCCCGACGGTTTCTTCCCTTTGCTCCGTATTGGTCATAAGTCTTTCGATCTTCGGGTCTCGTGCTCCGAGGACTTCAACCCACACTCCTGGCATGCTCCCTGACACGTTTTCCGGAGGTATAGGTCGGGAAGCGAGCTCGTTGGAGGGAGAACTGTGGTGCGACCCAAAACGGTCCAAAAGATGGCCGAAGCTTCCAACGAGTGGCGAACGCTCGTCCGGTGTCAGAAACCACTGGAAATGCACTTGCAGCGAAGGAAACGGGCTGAGCTCGAGGACTTCCGGTGCTCGTCCCAAGAAAACGCGAGCGGGAATGCCCCGGACTCAGTTTTCTCGTCCTGGGGTAAAAAGCGGTCCCCCGACGGTTTCTTCCCTTTGCTCCGTATTGGTCATAAGTCTTTCGATCTTCGGGTCTCGTGCTCCGAGGACTTCAACCCACACTCCTGGCATGCTCCCTGACACGTTTTCCGGAGGTATAGGTCGGGAAGCGAGCTCGTTGGAGGGAGAACTGTGGTGCGACCCAAAACGGTCCAAAAGATGGCCGAAGCTTCCAACGAGTGGCGAACGCTCGTCCGGTGTCAGAAACCACTGGAAATGCACTTGCAGCGAAGGAAACGGGCTGAGCTCGAGGACTTCCGGTGCTCGTCCCAAGAAAACGCGAGCGGGAATGCCCCGGACTCAGTTTTCTCGTCCTGGGGTAAAAAGCGGTCCCCCCGACGGTTTCTTCCCTTTGCTCCGTATTGGTCATAAGTCTTTCGATCTTCGGGTCTCGTGCTCCGAGGACTTCAACCCACACTCCTGGCATGCTCCCTGACACGTTTTCCGGAGGTATAGGTCGGGAAGCGAGCTCGTTGGAGGGAGAACTGTGGTGCGACCCAAAACGGTCCAAAAGATGGCCGAAGCTTCCAACGAGTGGCGAACGCTCGTCCGGTGTCAGAAACCACTGGAAATGCACTTGCAGCGAAGGAAACGGGCTGAGCTCGAGGACTTCCGGTGCTCGTCCCAAGAAAACGCGAGCGGGAATGCCCCGGACTCAGTTTTCTCGTCCTGGGGTAAAAAGCGGTCCCCCGACGGTTTCTTCCCTTTGCTCCGTATTGGTCATAAGTCTTTCGATCTTCGGGTCTCGTGCTCCGAGGACTTCAACCCACACTCCTGGCATGCTCCCTGACACGTTTTCCGGAGGTATAGGTCGGGAAGCGAGCTCGTTGGAGGGAGAACTGTGGTGCGACCCAAAACGGTCCAAAAGATGGCCGAAGCTTCCAACGAGTGGCGAACGCTCGTCCGGTGTCAGAAACCACTGGAAATGCACTTGCAGCGAAGGAAACGGGCTGAGCTCGAGGACTTCCGGTGCTCGTCCCAAGAAAACGCGAGCGGGAATGCCCCGGACTCAGTTTTCTCGTCCTGGGGTAAAAAGCGGTCCCCCGACGGTTTCTTCCCTTTGCTCCGTATTGGTCATAAGTCTTTCGATCTTCGGGTCTCGTGCTCCGAGGACTTAAACCCACACTCCTGGCATGCTCCCTGACACGTTTTCCGGAGGTATAGGTCGGGAAGCGAGCTCGTTGGAGGGAGAACTGTGGTGCGACCCAAAACGGTCCAAAAGATGGCCGAAGCTTCCAACGAGTGGCGAACGCTCGTCCGGTGTCAGAAACCACTGGAAATGCACTTGCAGCGAAGGAAACGGGCTGAGCTCGAGGACTTCCGGTGCTCGTCCCAAGAAAACGCGAGCGGGAATGCCCCGGACTCAGTTTTCTCGTCCTGGGGTAAAAAGCGGTCCCCCGACGGTTTCTTCCCTTTGCTCCGTATTGGTCATAAGTCTTTCGATCTTCGGGTCTCGTGCTCCGAGGACTTCAACCCACACTCCTGGCATGCTCCCTGACACGTTTTCCGGAGGTATAGGTCGGGAAGCGAGCTCGTTGGAGGGAGAACTGTGGTGCGACCCAAAACGGTCCAAAAGATGGCCGAAGCTTCCAACGAGTGGCGAACGCTGTCCGGTGTCAGAAACCACTGGAAATGCACTTGCAGCGAAGGAAACGGGCTGAGCTCGAGGACTTCCGGTGCTCGTCCCAAGAAAACGCGAGCGGGAATGCCCCGGACTCAGTTTTCTCGTCCTGGGGTAAAAAGCGGTCCCCCGACGGTTTCTTCCCTTTGCTCCGTATTGGTCATAAGTCTTTCGATCTTCGGGTCTCGTGCTCCGAGGACTTCAACCCACACTCCTGGCATGCTCCCTGACACGTTTTCCGGAGGTATAGGTCGGGAAGCGAGCTCGTTGGAGGGAGAACTGTGGTGCGACCCAAAACGGTCCAAAAGATGGCCGAAGCTTCCAACGAGTGGCGAACGCTCGTCCGGTGTCAGAAACCACTGGAAATGCACTTGCAGCGAAGGAAACGGGCTGAGCTCGAGGACTTCCGGTGCTCGTCCCAAGAAAACGCGAGCGGGAATGCCCCGGACTCAGTTTTCTCGTCCTGGGGTAAAAAGCGGTCCCCCGACGGTTTCTTCCCTTTGCTCCGTATTGGTCATAAGTCTTTCGATCTTCGGGTCTCGTGCTCCGAGGACTTCAACCCACACTCCTGGCATGCTCCCTGACACGTTTTCCGGAGGTATAGGTCGGGAAGCGAGCTCGTTGGAGGGAGAACTGTGGTGCGACCCAAAACGGTCCAAAAGATGGCCGAAGCTTCCAACGAGTGGCGAACGCTCGTCCGGTGTCAGAAACCACTGGAAATGCACTTGCAGCGAAGGAAACGGGCTGAGCTCGAGGACTTCCGGTGCTCGTCCCAAGAAAACGCGAGCGGGAATGCCCCGGACTCAGTTTTCTCGTCCTGGGGTAAAAAGCGGTCCCCCGACGGTTTCTTCCCTTTGCTCCGTATTGGTCATAAGTCTTTCGATCTTCGGGTCTCGTGCTCCGAGGACTTCAACCCACACTCCTGGCATGCTCCCTGACACGTTTTCCGGAGGTATAGGTCGGGAAGCGAGCTCGTTGGAGGGAGAACTGTGGTGCGACCCAAAACGGTCCAAAAGATGGCCGAAGCTTCCAACGAGTGGCGAACGCTCGTCCGGTGTCAGAAACCACTGGAAATGCACTTGCAGCGAAGGAAACGGGCTGAGCTCGAGGACTTCCGGTGCTCGTCCCAAGAAAACGCGAGCGGGAATGCCCCGGACTCAGTTTTCTCGTCCTGGGGTAAAAAGCGGTCCCCCGACGGTTTCTTCCCTTTGCTCCGTATTGGTCATAAGTCTTTCGATCTTCGGGTCTCGTGCTCCGAGGACTTCAACCCACACTCCTGGCATGCTCCCTGACACGTTTTCCGGAGGTATAGGTCGGGAAGCGAGCTCGTTGGAGGGAGAACTGTGGTGCGACCCAAAACGGTCCAAAAGATGGCCGAAGCTTCCAACGAGTGGCGAACGCTCGTCCGGTGTCAGAAACCACTGGAAATGCACTTGCAGCGAAGGAAACGGGCTGAGCTCGAGGACTTCCGGTGCTCGTCCCAAGAAAACGCGAGCGGGAATGCCCCGGACTCAGTTTTCTCGTCCTGGGGTAAAAAGCGGTCCCCCGACGGTTTCTTCCCTTTGCTCCGTATTGGTCATAAGTCTTTCGATCTTCGGGTCTCGTGCTCCGAGGACTTCAACCCACACTCCTGGCATGCTCCCTGACACGTTTTCCGGAGGTATAGGTCGGGAAGCGAGCTCGTTGGAGGGAGAACTGTGGTGCGACCCAAAACGGTCCAAAAGATGGCCGAAGCTTCCAACGAGTGGCGAACGCTCGTCCGGTGTCAGAAACCACTGGAAATGCACTTGCAGCGAAGGAAACGGGCTGAGCTCGAGGACTTCCGGTGCTCGTCCCAAGAAAACGCGAGCGGGAATGCCCCGGACTCAGTTTTCTCGTCCTGGGGTAAAAAGCGGTCCCCCGACGGTTTCTTCCCTTTGCTCCGTATTGGTCATAAGTCTTTCGATCTTCGGGTCTCGTGCTCCGAGGACTTCAACCCACACTCCTGGCATGCTCCCTGACACGTTTTCCGGAGGTATAGGTCGGGAAGCGAGCTCGTTGGAGGGAGAACTGTGGTGCGACCCAAAACGGTCCAAAAGATGGCCGAAGCTTCCAACGAGTGGCGAACGCTCGTCCGGTGTCAGAAACCACTGGAAATGCACTTGCAGCAAAGGAAACGGGCTGAGCTCGAGGACTTCCGGTGCTCGTCCCAAGAAAACGCGAGCGGGAATGCCCCGGACTCAGTTTTCTCGTCCTGGGGTAAAAAGCGGTCCCCCGACGGTTTCTTCCCTTTGCTCCGTATTGGTCATAAGTCTTTCGATCTTCGGGTCTCGTGCTCCGAGGACTTCAACCCACACTCCTCGCATACTCCCTGACACGTTTTCCGGAGGTATAGGTCGGGAAGCGAGCTCGTTGGAGGGAGAACTGTGGTGCGACCCAAAACGGTCCAAAAGATGGCCGAAGCTTCCAACGAGTGGCGAACGCTCGTCCGGTGTCAGAAACCACTGGAAATGCACTTGCAGCGAAGGAAACGGGCTGAGCTCGAGGACTTCCGGTGCTCGTCCCAAGAAAACGCGAGCGGGAATGCCCCGGACTCAGTTTTCTCGTCCTGGGGTAAAAAGCGGTCCCCCGACGGTTTCTTCCCTTTGCTCCGTATTGGTCATAAGTCTTTCGATCTTCGGGTCTCGTGCTCCGAGGACTTCAACCCACACTCCTGGCATGCTCCCTGACACGTTTTCCGGAGGTATAGGTCGGGAAGCGAGCTCGTTGGAGGGAGAACTGTGGTGCGACCCAAAACGGTCCAAAAGATGGCCGAAGCTTCCAACGAGTGGCGAACGCTCGTCCGGTGTCAGAAACCACTGGAAATGCACTTGCAGCGAAGGAAACGGGCTGAGCTCGAGGACTTCCGGTGCTCGTCCCAAGAAAACGCGAGCGGGAATGCCCCGGACTCAGTTTTCTCGTCCTGGGGTAAAAAGCGGTCCCCCGACGGTTTCTTCCCTTTGCTCCGTATTGGTCATAAGTCTTTCGATCTTCGGGTCTCGTGCTCCGAGGACTTCAACCCACACTCCTGGCATGCTCCCTGACACGTTTTCCGGAGGTATAGGTCGGGAAGCGAGCTCGTTGGAGGGAGAACTGTGGTGCGACCCAAAACGGTCCAAAAGATGGCCGAAGCTTCCAACGAGTGGCGAACGCTCGTCCGGTGTCAGAAACCACTGGAAATGCACTTGCAGCGAAGGAAACGGGCTGAGCTCGAGGACTTCCGGTGCTCGTCCCAAGAAAACGCGAGCGGGAATGCCCCGGACTCAGTTTTCTCGTCCTGGGGTAAAAAGCGGTCCCCCGACGGTTTCTTCCCTTTGCTCCGTATTGGTCATAAGTCTTTCGATCTTCGGGTCTCGTGCTCCGAGGACTTCAACCCACACTCCTGGCATGCTCCCTGACACGTTTTCCGGAGGTATAGGTCGGGAAGCGAGCTCGTTGGAGGGAGAACTGTGGTGCGACCCAAAACGGTCCAAAAGATGGCCGAAGCTTCCAACGAGTGGCGAACGCTCGTCCGGTGTCAGAAACCACTGGAAATGCACTTGCAGCGAAGGAAACGGGCTGAGCTCGAGGACTTCCGGTGCTCGTCCCAAGAAAACGCGAGCGGGAATGCCCCGGACTCAGTTTTCTCGTCCTGGGGTAAAAAGCGGTCCCCCGACGGTTTCTTCCCTTTGCTCCGTATTGGTCATAAGTCTTTCGATCTTCGGGTCTCGTGCTCCGAGGACTTCAACCCACACTCCTGGCATGCTCCCTGACACGTTTTCCGGAGGTATAGGTCGGGAAGCGAGCTCGTTGGAGGGAGAACTGTGGTGCGACCCAAAACGGTCCAAAAGATGGCCGAAGCTTCCAACGAGTGGCGAACGCTCGTCCGGTGTCAGAAACCACTGGAAATGCACTTGCAGCGAAGGAAACGGGCTGAGCTCGAGGACTTCCGGTGCTCGTCCCAAGAAAACGCGAGCGGGAATGCCCCGGACTCAGTTTTCTCGTCCTGGGGTAAAAAGCGGTCCCCCGACGGTTTCTTCCCTTTGCTCCGTATTGGTCATAAGTCTTTCGATCTTCGGGTCTCGTGCTCCGAGGACTTCAACCCACACTCCTGGCATGCTCCCTGACACGTTTTCCGGAGGTATAGGTCGGGAAGCGAGCTCGTTGGAGGGAGAACTGTGGTGCGACCCAAAACGGTCCAAAAGATGGCCGAAGCTTCCAACGAGTGGCGAACGCTCGTCCGGTGTCAGAAACCACTGGAAATGCACTTGCAGCGAAGGAAACGGGCTGAGCTCGAGGACTTCCGGTGCTCGTCCCAAGAAAACGCGAGCGGGAATGCCCCGGACTCAGTTTTCTCGTCCTGGGGTAAAAAGCGGTCCCCCGACGGTTTCTTCCCTTTGCTCCGTATTGGTCATAAGTCTTTCGATCTTCGGGTCTCGTGCTCCGAGGACTTCAACCCACACTCCTGGCATGCTCCCTGACACGTTTTCCGGAGGTATAGGTCGGGAAGCGAGCTCGTTGGAGGGAGAACTGTGGTGCGACCCAAAACGGTCCAAAAGATGGCCGAAGCTTCCAACGAGTGGCGAACGCTCGTCCGGTGTCAGAAACCACTGGAAATGCACTTGCAGCGAAGGAAACGGGCTGAGCTCGAGGACTTCCGGTGCTCGTCCCAAGAAAACGCGAGCGGGAATGCCCCGGACTCAGTTTTCTCGTCCTGGGGTAAAAAGCGGTCCCCCGACGGTTTCTTCCCTTTGCTCCGTATTGGTCATAAGTCTTTCGATCTTCGGGTCTCGTGCTCCGAGGACTTCAACCCACACTCCTGGCATGCTCCCTGACACGTTTTCCGGAGGTATAGGTCGGGAAGCGAGCTCGTTGGAGGGAGAACTGTGGTGCGACCCAAAACGGTCCAAAAGATGGCCGAAGCTTCCAACGAGTGGCGAACGCTCGTCCGGTGTCAGAAACCACTGGAAATGCACTTGCAGCGAAGGAAACGGGCTGAGCTCGAGGACTTCCGGTGCTCGTCCCAAGAAAACGCGAGCGGGAATGCCCCGGACTCAGTTTTCTCGTCCTGGGGTAAAAAGCGGTCCCCCGACGGTTTCTTCCCTTTGCTCCGTATTGGTCATAAGTCTTTCGATCTTCGGGTCTCGTGCTCCGAGGACTTCAACCCACACTCCTGGCATGCTCCCTGACACGTTTTCCGGAGGTATAGGTCGGGAAGCGAGCTCGTTGGAGGGAGAACTGTGGTGCGACCCAAAACGGTCCAAAAGATGGCCGAAGCTTCCAACGAGTGGCGAACGCTCGTCCGGTGTCAGAAACCACTGGAAATGCACTTGCAGCGAAGGAAACGGGCTGAGCTCGAGGACTTCCGGTGCTCGTCCCAAGAAAACGCGAGCGGGAATGCCCCGGACTCAGTTTTCTCGTCCTGGGGTAAAAAGCGGTCCCCCGACGGTTTCTTCCCTTTGCTCCGTATTGGTCATAAGTCTTTCGATCTTCGGGTCTCGTGCTCCGAGGACTTCAACCCACACTCCTGGCATGCTCCCTGACACGTTTTCCGGAGGTATAGGTCGGGAAGCGAGCTCGTTGGAGGGAGAACTGTGGTGCGACCCAAAACGGTCCAAAAGATGGCCGAAGCTTCCAACGAGTGGCGAACGCTCGTCCGGTGTCAGAAACCACTGGAAATGCACTTGCAGCGAAGGAAACGGGCTGAGCTCGAGGACTTCCGGTGCTCGTCCCAAGAAAACGCGAGCGGGAATGCCCCGGACTCAGTTTTCTCGTCCTGGGGTAAAAAGCGGTCCCCCGACGGTTTCTTCCCTTTGCTCCGTATTGGTCATAAGTCTTTCGATCTTCGGGTCTCGTGCTCCGAGGACTTCAACCCACACTCCTGGCATGCTCCCTGACACGTTTTCCGGAGGTATAGGTCGGGAAGCGAGCTCGTTGGAGGGAGAACTGTGGTGCGACCCAAAACGGTCCAAAAGATGGCCGAAGCTTCCAACGAGTGGCGAACGCTCGTCCGGTGTCAGAAACCACTGGAAATAGCGAAGGAAACGGGCTGAGCTCGAGGACTTCCGGTGCTCGTCCCAAGAAAACGCGAGCGGGAATGCCCCGGACTCAGTTTTCTCGTCCTGGGGTAAAAAGCGGTCCCCCGACGGTTTCTTCCCTTTGCTCCGTATTGGTCATAAGTCTTTCGATCTTCGGGTCTCGTGCTCCGAGGACTTCAACCCACACTCCTGGCATGCTCCCTGACACGTTTTCCGGAGGTATAGGTCGGGAAGCGAGCTCGTTGGAGGGAGAACTGTGGTGCGACCCAAAACGGTCCAAAAGATGTGCCGAAGCTTCCAACGAGTGGCGAACGCTCGTCCGGTGTCAGAAACCACTGGAAATGCACTTGCAGCGAAGGAAACGGGCTGAGCTCGAGGACTTCCGGTGCTCGTCCCAAGAAAACGCGAGCGGGAATGCCCCGGACTCAGTTTTCTCGTCCTGGGGTAAAAAGCGGTCCCCCGACGGTTTCTTCCCTTTGCTCCGTATTGGTCATAAGTCTTTCGATCTTCGGGTCTCGTGCTCCGAGGACTTCAACCCACACTCCTGGCATGCTCCCTGACACGTTTTCCGGAGGTATAGGTCGGGAAGCGAGCTCGTTGGAGGGAGAACTGTGGTGCGACCCAAAACGGTCCAAAAGATGGCCGAAGCTTCCAACGAGTGGCGAACGCTCGTCCGGTGTCAGAAACCACTGGAAATGCACTTGCAGCGAAGGAAACGGGCTGAGCTCGAGGACTTCCGGTGCTCGTCCCAAGAAAACGCGAGCGGGAATGCCCCGGACTCAGTTTTCTCGTCCTGGGGTAAAAAGCGGTCCCCCGACGGTTTCTTCCCTTTGCTCCGTATTGGTCATAAGTCTTTCGATCTTCGGGTCTCGTGCTCCGAGGACTTCAACCCACACTCCTGGCATGCTCCCTGACACGTTTTCCGGAGGTATAGGTCGGGAAGCGAGCTCGTTGGAGGGAGAACTGTGGTGCGACCCAAAACGGTCCAAAAGATGGCCGAAGCTTCCAACGAGTGGCGAACGCTCGTCCGGTGTCAGAAACCACTGGAAATGCACTTGCAGCGAAGGAAACGGGCTGAGCTCGAGGACTTCCGGTGCTCGTCCCAAGAAAACGCGAGCGGGAATGCCCCGGACTCAGTTTTCTCGTCCTGGGGTAAAAAGCGGTCCCCCGACGGTTTCTTCCCTTTGCTCCGTATTGGTCATAAGTCTTTCGATCTTCGGGTCTCGTGCTCCGAGGACTTCAACCCACACTCCTGGCATGCTCCCTGACACGTTTTCCGGAGGTATAGGTCGGGAAGCGAGCTCGTTGGAGGGAGAACTGTGGTGCGACCCAAAACGGTCCAAAAGATGGCCGAAGCTTCCAACGAGTGGCGAACGCTCGTCCGGTGTCAGAAACCACTGGAAATGCACTTGCAGCGAAGGAAACGGGCTGAGCTCGAGGACTTCCGGTGCTCGTCCCAAGAAAACGCGAGCGGGAATGCCCCCGGACTCAGTTTTCTCGTCCTGGGGTAAAAAGCGGTCCCCCGACGGTTTCTTCCCTTTGCTCCGTATTGGTCATAAGTCTTTCGATCTTCGGGTCTCGTGCTCCGAGGACTTCAACCCACACTCCTGGCATGCTCCCTGACACGTTTTCCGGAGGTATAGGTCGGGAAGCGAGCTCGTTGGAGGGAGAACTGTGGTGCGACCCAAAACGGTCCAAAAGATGGCCGAAGCTTCCAACGAGTGGCGAACGCTCGTCCGGTGTCAGAAACCACTGGAAATGCACTTGCAGCGAAGGAAACGGGCTGAGCTCGAGGACTTCCGGTGCTCGTCCCAAGAAAACGCGAGCGGGAATGCCCCGGACTCAGTTTTCTCGTCCTGGGGTAAAAAGCGGTCCCCCGACGGTTTCTTCCCTTTGCTCCGTATTGGTCATAAGTCTTTCGATCTTCGGGTCTCGTGCTCCGAGGACTTCAACCCACACTCCTGGCATGCTCCCTGACACGTTTTCCGGAGGTATAGGTCGGGAAGCGAGCTCGTTGGAGGGAGAACTGTGGTGCGACCCAAAACGGTCCAAAAGATGGCCGAAGCTTCCAACGAGTGGCGAACGCTCGTCCGGTGTCAGAAACCACTGGAAATGCACTTGCAGCGAAGGAAACGGGCTGAGCTCGAGGACTTCCGGTGCTCGTCCCAAGAAAACGCGAGCGGGAATGCCCCGGACTCAGTTTTCTCGTCCTGGGGTAAAAAGCGGTCCCCCGACGGTTTCTTCCCTTTGCTCCGTATTGGTCATAAGTCTTTCGATCTTCGGGTCTCGTGCTCCGAGGACTTCAACCCACACTCCTGGCATGCTCCCTGACACGTTTTCCGGAGGTATAGGTCGGGAAGCGAGCTCGTTGGAGGGAGAACTGTGGTGCGACCCAAAACGGTCCAAAAGATGGCCGAAGCTTCCAACGAGTGGCGAACGCTCGTCCGGTGTCAGAAACCACTGGAAATGCACTTGCAGCGAAGGAAACGGGCTGAGCTCGAGGACTTCCGGTGCTCGTCCCAAGAAAACGCGAGCGGGAATGCCCCGGACTCAGTTTTCTCGTCCTGGGGTAAAAAGCGGTCCCCCGACGGTTTCTTCCCTTTGCTCCGTATTGGTCATAAGTCTTTCGATCTTCGGGTCTCGTGCTCCGAGGACTTCAACCCACACTCCTGGCATGCTCCCTGACACGTTTTCCGGAGGTATAGGTCGGGAAGCGAGCTCGTTGGAGGGAGAACTGTGGTGCGACCCAAAACGGTCCAAAAGATGGCCGAAGCTTCCAACGAGTGGCGAACGCTCGTCCGCTGTCAGAAACCACTGGAAATGCACTTGCAGCGAAGGAAACGGGCTGAGCTCGAGGACTTCCGGTGCTCGTCCCAAGAAAACGCGAGCGGGAATGCCCCGGACTCAGTTTTCTCGTCCTGGGGTAAAAAGCGGTCCCCCCGACGGTTTCTTTCCCTTTGCTCCGTATTGGTCATAAGTCTTTCGATCTTCGGGTCTCGTGCTCCGAGGACTTCAACCCACACTCCTGGCATGCTCCCTGACACGTTTTCCGGAGGTATAGGTCGGGAAGCGAGCTCGTTGGAGGGAGAACTGTGGTGCGACCCAAAACGGTCCAAAAGATGGCCGAAGCTTCCAACGAGTGGCGAACGCTCGTCCCGGTGTCAGAAACCACTGGAAATGCACCTGCAGCGAAGGAAACGGGCTGAGCTCGAGGACTTCCGGTGCTCGTCCCAAGAAAACGCGAGCGGGAATGCCCCGGACTCAGTTTTCTCGTCCTGGGGTAAAAAGCGGTCCCCCGACGGTTTCTTCCCTTTGCTCCGTATTGGTCATAAGTCTTTCGATCTTCGGGTCTCGTGCTCCGAGGACTTCAACCCACACTCCTGGCATGCTCCCTGACACGTTTTCCGGAGGTATAGGTCGGGAAGCGAGCTCGTTGGAGGGAGAACTGTGGTGCGACCCAAAACGGTCCAAAAGATGGCCGAAGCTTCCAACGAGTGGCGAACGCTCGTCCGGTGTCAGAAACCACTGGAAATGCACTTGCAGCGAAGGAAACGGGCTGAGCTCGAGGACTTCCGGTGCTCGTCCCAAGAAAACGCGAGCGGGAATGCCCCGGACTCAGTTTTCCCTCGTCCTGGGGGTAAAAAGCGGTCCCCCGACGGTTTCTTCCCTTTGCTCCGTATTGGTCATAAGTCTTTCGATCTTCGGGTCTCGTGCTCCGAGGACTTCAACCCACACTCCTGGCATGCTCCCTGACACGTTTTCCGGAGGTATAGGTCGGGAAGCGAGCTCGTTGGAGGGAGAACTGTGGTGCGACCCAAAACGGTCCAAAAGATGGCCGAAGCTTCCAACGAGTGGCGAACGCTCGTCCGGTGTCAGAAACCACTGGAAATGCACTTGCAGCGAAGGAAACGGGCTGAGCTCGAGGACTTCCGGTGCTCGTCCCAAGAAAACGCGAGCGGGAATGCCCCGGACTCAGTTTTCTCGTCCTGGGGTAAAAAGCGGTCCCCCGACGGTTTCTTCCCTTTGCTCCGTATTGGTCATAAGTCTTTCGATCTTCGGGTCTCGTGCTCCGAGGACTTCAACCCACACTCCTGGCATGCTCCCTGACACGTTTTCCGGAGGTATAGGTCGGGAAGCGAGCTCGTTGGAGGGAGAACTGTGGTGCGACCCAAAACGGTCCAAAAGATGGCCGAAGCTTCCAACGAGTGGCGAACGCTCGTCCGGTGTCAGAAACCACTGGAAATGCACTTGCAGCGAAGGAAACGGGCTGAGCTCGAGGACTTCCGGTGCTCGTCCCAAGAAAACGCGAGCGGGAATGCCCCGGACTCAGTTTTCTCGTCCTGGGGTAAAAAGCGGTCCCCCGACGGTTTCTTCCCTTTGCTCCGTATTGGTCATAAGTCTTTCGATCTTCGGGTCTCGTGCTCCGAGGACTTCAACCCACACTCCTGGCATGCTCCCTGACACGTTTTCCGGAGGTATAGGTCGGGAAGCGAGCTCGTTGGAGGGAGAACTGTGGTGCGACCCAAAACGGTCCAAAAGATGGCCGAAGCTTCCAACGAGAGGCGAACGCTCGTCCGGTGTCAGAAACCACTGGAAATGCACTTGCAGCAAAGGAAACGGGCTGAGCTCGAGGACTTCCGGTGCTCGTCCCAAGAAAACGCGAGCGGGAATGCCCCGGACTCAGTTTTCTCGTCCTGGGGTAAAAAGCGGTCCCCCGACGGTTTCTTCCCTTTGCTCCGTATTGGTCATAAGTCTTTCGATCTTCGGGTCTCGTGCTCCGAGGACTTCAACCCACACTCCTGGCATGCTCCCTGACACGTTTTCCTGGAGGTATAGGTCGGGAAGCGAGCTCGTTGGAGGGAGAACTGTGGTGCGACCCAAAACGGTCCAAAAGATGGCCGAAGCTTCCAACGAGTGGCGAACGCTCGTCCGGTGTCAGAAACCACTGGAAATGCACTTGCAGCGAAGGAAACGGGCTGAGCTCGAGGACTTCCGGTGCTCGTCCCAAGAAAACGCGAGCGGGAATGCCCCGGACTCAGTTTTCTCGTCCTGGGGTAAAAAGCGGTCCCCCGACGGTTTCTTCCCTTTGCTCCGTATTGGTCATAAGTCTTTCGATCTTCGGGTCTCGTGCTCCGAGGACTTCAACCCACACTCCTGGCATGCTCCCTGACACGTTTTCCGGAGGTATAGGTCGGGAAGCGAGCTCGTTGGAGGGAGAACTGTGGTGCGACCCAAAACGGTCCAAAAGATGGCCGAAGCTTCCAACGAGCGGCGAACGCTCGTCCGGTGTCAGAAACCACTGGAAATGCACTTGCAGCGAAGGAAACGGGCTGAGCTCGAGGACTTCCGGTGCTCGTCCCAAGAAAACGCGAGCGGGAATGCCCCGGACTCAGTTTTCTCGTCCTGGGGTAAAAAGCGGTCCCCCGACGGTTTCTTCCCTTTGCTCCGTATTGGTCATAAGTCTTTCGATCTTCGGGTCTCGTGCTCCGAGGACTTCAACCCAGACACCTGGCATGATCCCTGACACGTTTTCCGGAGGTATAGGTCGGGAAGCGAGCTCGTTGGAGGGAGAACTGTGGTGCGACCCAAAACGGTCCAAAAGATGGCCGAAGCTTCCAACGAGCGGCGAACGCTCGTCCGATGTCAGAAACCACTGGAAATGCACTTGCAGCGAAGGAAACGGGCTGAGCTCGAGGACTTCCGGTGCTCGTCCCAAGAAAACGCGAGCGGGAATGCCCCGGACTCAGTTTTCTCGTCCTGGGGTAAAAAGCGGTCCCCCGACGGTTTCTTCCCTTTGCTCCGTATTGGTCATAAGTCTTTCGATCTTCGGGTCTCGTGCTCCGAGGACTTCAACCCACACTCCTGGCATGCTCCCTGACACGTTTTCCGGAGGTATAGGTCGGGAAGCGAGCTCGTTGGAGGGAGAACTGTGGTGCGACCCAAAACGGTCCAAAAGATGGCCGAAGCTTCCAACGAGTGGCGAACGCTCGTCCGGTGTCAGAAACCACTGGAAATGCACTTGCAGCGAAGGAAACGGGCTGAGCTCGAGGACTTCCGGTGCTCGTCCCAAGAAAACGCGAGAGGGAATGCCCCCCGGACTCAGTTTTCTCGTCCTGGGGTAAAAAAGCGGTCCCCCGACGGTTTCTTCCCTTTGCTCCGTATTGGTCATAAGTCTTTCGATCTTCGGGTCTCGTGCTCCGAGGACTTCAACCCAGACACCTGGCATGATCCCTGACACGTTTTCCGGAGGTATAGGTCGGGAAGCGAGCTCGTTGGAGGGAGAACTGTGGTGCGACCCAAAACGGTCCAAAAGATGGCCGAAGCTTCCAACGAGCGGCGAACGCTCGTCCGATGTCAGAAACCACTGGAAATGCACTTGCAGCGAAGGAAACGGGCTGAGCTCGAGGACTTCCGGTGCTCGTCCCAAGAAAACGCGAGCGGGAATGCCCCGGACTCAGTTTTCTCGTCCTGGGGTAAAAAGCGGTCCCCCGACGGTTTCTTCCCTTTGCTCCGTATTGGTCATAAGTCTTTCGATCTTCGGGTCTCGTGCTCCGAGGACTTCAACCCACACTCCTGGCATGCTCCCTGACACGTTTTCCGGAGGTATAGGTCGGGAAGCGAGCTCGTTGGAGGGAGAACTGTGGTGCGACCCAAAACGGTCCAAAAGATGGCCGAAGCTTCCAACGAGTGGCGAACGCTCGTCCGGTGTCAGAAACCACTGGAAATGCACTTGCAGCGAAGGAAACGGGCTGAGCTCGAGGACTTCCGGTGCTCGTCCCAAGAAAACGCGAGAGGGAATGCCCCGGACTCAGTTTTCTCGTCCTGGGGTAAAAAGCGGTCCCCCGACGGTTTCTTCCCTTTGCTCCGTATTGGTCATAAGTCTTTCGATCTTCGGGTCTCGTGCTCCGAGGACTTCAACCCACACTCCTGGCATGCTCCCTGACACGTTTTCCGGAGGTATAGGTCGGGAAGCGAGCTCGTTGGAGGGAGAACTGTGGTGCGACCCAAAACGGTCCAAAAGATGGCCGAAGCTTCCAACGAGTGGCGAACGCTCGTCCGGTGTCAGAAACCACTGGAAATGCACTTGCAGCGAAGGAAACGGGCTGAGCTCGAGGACTTCCGGTGCTCGTCCCAAGAAAACGCGAGCGGGAATGCCCCGGACTCAGTTTTCTCGTCCTGGGGTAAAAAGCGGTCCCCCGACGGTTTCTTCCCTTTGCTCCGTATTGGTCATAAGTCTTTCGATCTTCGGGTCTCGTGCTCCAAGGACTTCAACCCACACTCCTGGCATGCTCCCTGACACGTTTTCCGGAGGTATAGGTCGGGAAGCGAGCTCGTTGGAGGGAGAACTGTGGTGCGACCCAAAACGGTTCAAAAGATGGCCGAAGCTTCCAACGAGTGGCGAACGCTCGTCCGGTGTCAGAAACCACTGGAAATGCACTTGCAGCGAAGGAAACGGGCTGAGCTCGAGGACTTCCGGTGCTCGTCCCAAGAAAACGCGAGCGGGAATGCCCCGGACTCAGTTTTCTCGTCCTGGGGTAAAAAGCGGTCCCCCGACGGTTTCTTCCCTTTGCTCCGTATTGGTCATAAGTCTTTCGATCTTCGGGTCTCGTGCTCCGAGGACTTCAACCCACACTCCTGGCATGCTCCCTGACACGTTTTCCGGAGGTATAGGTCGGGAAGCGAGCTCGTTGGAGGGAGAACTGTGGTGCGACCCAAAACGGTCCAAAAGATGGCCGAAGCTTCCAACGAGCGGCGAACGCTCGTCCGGTGTCAGAAACCACTGGAAATGCACTTGCAGCGAAGGAAACGGGCTGAGCTCGAGGACTTCCGGTGCTCGTCCCAAGAAAACGCGAGCGGGAATGCCCCGGACTCAGTTTTCTCGTCCTGGGGTAAAAAGCGGTCCCCCGACGGTTTCTTCCCTTTGCTCCGTATTGGTCATAAGTCTTTCGATCTTCGGGTCTCGTGCTCCGAGGACTTCAACCCACACTCCTGGCATGCTCCCTCACACGTTTTCCGGAGGTATAGGTCGGGAAGCGAGCTCGTTGGAGGGAGAACTGTGGTGCGACCCAAAACGGTCCAAAAGATGGCCGAAGCTTCCAACGAGCGGCGAACGCTCGTCCGGTGTCAGAAACCACTGGAAATGCACTTGCAGCGAAGGAAACGGGCTGAGCTCGAGGACTTCCGGTGCTCGTCCCAAGAAAACGCGAGCGGGAATGCCCCGGACTCAGTTTTCTCGTCCTGGGGTAAAAAGCGGTCCCCCGACGGTTTCTTCCCTTTGCTCCGTATTGGTCATAAGTCTTTCGATCTTCGGGTCTCGTGCTCCGAGGACTTCAACCCAGACACCTGGCATGATCCCTGACACGTTTTCCGGAGGTATAGGTCGGGAAGCGAGCTCGTTGGAGGGAGAACTGTGGTGCGACCCAAAACGGTCCAAAAGATGGCCGAAGCTTCCAACGAGCGGCGAACGCTCGTCCGATGTCAGAAACCACTGGAAATGCACTTGCAGCGAAGGAAACGGGCTGAGCTCGAGGACTTCCGGTGCTCGTCCCAAGAAAACGCGAGCGGGGAATGCCCCGGACTCAGTTTTCTCGTCCTGGGGTAAAAAGCGGTCCCCCGACGGTTTCTTCCCTTTGCTCCGTATTGGTCATAAGTCTTTCGATCTTCGGGTCTCGTGCTCCGAGGACTTCAACCCACACTCCTGGCATGCTCCCTGACACGTTTTCCGGAGGTATAGGTCGGGAAGCGAGCTCGTTGGAGGGAGAACTGTGGTGCGACCCAAAACGGTCCAAAAGATGGCCGAAGCTTCCAACGAGTGGCGAACGCTCGTCCGGTGTCAGAAACCACTGGAAATGCACTTGCAGCGAAGGAAACGGGCTGAGCTCGAGGACTTCCGGTGCTCGTCCCAAGAAAACGCGAGCGGGAATGCCCCGGACTCAGTTTTCTCGTCCTGGGGTAAAAAGCGGTCCCCCGACGGTTTCTTCCCTTTGCTCCGTATTGGTCATAAGTCTTTCGATCTTCGGGTCTCGTGCTCCGAGGACTTCAACCCACACTCCTGGCATGCTCCCTGACACGTTTTCCGGAGGTATAGGTCGGGAAGCGAGCTCGTTGGAGGGAGAACTGTGGTGCGACCCAAAACGGTCCAAAAGATGGCCGAAGCTTCCAACGAGTGGCGAACGCTCGTCCGGTGTCAGAAACCACTGGAAATGCACTTGCAGCGAAGGAAACGGGCTGAGCTCGAGGACTTCCGGTGCTCGTCCCAAGAAAACGCGAGCGGGAATGCCCCGGACTCAGTTTTCTCGTCCTGGGGTAAAAAGCGGTCCCCCGACGGTTTCTTCCCTTTGCTCCGTATTGGTCATAAGTCTTTCGATCTTCGGGTCTCGTGCTCCGAGGACTTCAACCCACACTCCTGGCATGCTCCCTGACACGTTTTCCGGAGGTATAGGTCGGGAAGCGAGCTCGTTGGAGGGAGAACTGTGGTGCGACCCAAAACGGTCCAAAAGATGGCCGAAGCTTCCAACGAGTGGCGAACGCTCGTCCGGTGTCAGAAACCACTGGAAATGCACTTGCAGCGAAGGAAACGGGCTGAGCTCGAGGACTTCCGGTGCTCGTCCCAAGAAAACGCGAGCGGGAATGCCCCGGACTCAGTTTTCTCGTCCTGGGGTAAAAAGCGGTCCCCCGACGGTTTCTTCCCTTTGCTCCGTATTGGTCATAAGTCTTTCGATCTTCGGGTCTCGTGCTCCGAGGACTTCAACCCACACTCCTGGCATGCGCCCTGACACGTTTTCCGGAGGTATAGGTCGGGAAGCGAGCTCGTTGGAGGGAGAACTGTGGTGCGACCCAAAACGGTCCAAAAGATGGCCGAAGCTTCCTACGAGCGGCGAACGCTCGTCCGGTGTCAGAAACCACTGGAAATGCACTTGCAGCGAAGGAAACGGGCTGAGCTCGAGGACTTCCGGTGCTCGTCCCAAGAAAACGCGAGCGGGAATGCCCCGGACTCAGTTTTCTCGTCCTGGGGTAAAAAGCGATCCCCCGACGGTTTCTTCCCTTTGCTCCGTATTGGTCATAAGTCTTTCGATCTTCGGGTCTCGTGCTCCGAGGACTTCAACCCACACTCCTGGCATGCTCCCTGACACGTTTTCCGGAGGTATAGGTCGGGAAGCGAGCTCGTTGGAGGGAGAACTGTGGTGCGACCCAAAACGGTCCAAAAGATGGCCGAAGCTTCCAACGAGTGGCGAACGCTCGTCCGGTGTCAGAAACCACTGGAAATGCACTTGCAGCGAAGGAAACGGGCTGAGCTCGAGGACTTCCGGTGCTCGTCCCAAGAAAACGCGAGCGGGAATGCCCCGGACTCAGTTTTCTCGTCCTGGGGTAAAAAGCGGTCCCCCGACGGTTTCTTCCCTTTGCTCCGTATTGGTCATAAGTCTTTCGATCTTCGGGTCTCGTGCTCCGAGGACTTCAACCCACACTCCTGGCATGCTCCCTGACACGTTTTCCGGAGGTATAGGTCGGGAAGCGAGCTCGTTGGAGGGAGAACTGTGGTGCGACCCAAAACGGTCCAAAAGATGGCCGAAGCTTCCAACGAGTGGCGAACGCTCGTCCGGTGTCAGAAACCACTGGAAATGCACTTGCAGCGAAGGAAACGGGCTGAGCTCGAGGACTTCCGGTGCTCGTCCCAAGAAAACGCGAGCGGGAATGCCCCGGACTCAGTTTTCTCGTCCTGGGGTAAAAAGCGGTCCCCCGACGGTTTCTTCCCTTTGCTCCGTATTGGTCATAAGTCTTTCGATCTTCGGGTCTCGTGCTCCGAGGACTTCAACCCACACTCCTGGCATGCTCCCTGACACGTTTTCCGGAGGTATAGGTCGGGAAGCGAGCTCGTTGGAGGGAGAACTGTGGTGCGACCCAAAACGGTCCAAAAGATGGCCGAAGCTTCCAACGAGTGGCGAACGCTCGTCCGGTGTCAGAAACCACTGGAAATGCACTTGCAGCGAAGGAAACGGGCTGAGGCGAGGACTTCCGGTGCTCGTCCCAAGAAAACGCGAGCGGGAATGCCCCGGACTCAGTTTTCTCGTCCTGGGGTAAAAAGCGGTCCCCCGACGGTTTCTTCCCTTTGCTCCGTATTGGTCATAAGTCTTTCGATCTTCGGGTCTCGTGCTCCGAGGACTTCAACCCACACTCCTGGCATGCTCCCTGACACGTTTTCCGGAGGTATAGGTCGGGAAGCGAGCTCGTTGGAGGGAGAACTGTGGTGCGACCCAAAACGGTCCAAAAGATGGCCGAAGCTTCCAACGAGTGGCGAACGCTCGTCCGGTGTCAGAAACCACTGGAAATGCACCTGCAGCGAAGGAAACGGGCTGAGCTCGAGGACTTCCGGTGCTCGTCCCAAGAAAACGCGAGCGGGAATGCCCCGGACTCAGTTTTCTCGTCCTGGGGTAAAAAGCGGTCCCCCCGACGGTTTCTTCCCTTTGCTCCGTATTGGTCATAAGTCTTTCGATCTTCGGGTCTCGTGCTTCGAGGACTTCAACCCACACTCCTGGCATGCTCCCTGACACGTTTTCCGGAGGTATAGGTCGGGAAGCGAGCTCGTTGGAGGGAGAACTGTGGTGCGACCCAAAACGGTCCAAAAGATGGCCGAAGCTTCCAACGAGTGGCGAACGCTCGTCCGGTGTCAAAAACCACTGGAAATGCACTTGCAGCGAAGGAAACGGGCTGAGCTCGAGGACTTCCGGTGCTCGTCCCAAGAAAACGCGAGCGGGAATGTCCCGGACTCAGTTTTCTCGTCCTGGGGTAAAAAGCGGTCCCCCGACGGTTTCTTCCCTTTGCTCCGTATTGGTCATAAGTCTTTCGATCTTCGGGTCTCGTGCTCCGAGGACTTCAACCCACACTCCTGGCATGCTCCCTGACACGTTTTCCGGAGGTATAGGTCGGGAAGCGAGCTCGTTGGAGGGAGAACTGTGGTGCGACCCAAAACGGTCCAAAAGATGGCCGAAGCTTCCAACGAGTGGCGAACGCTCGTCCGGTGTCAGAAACCACTGGAAATGCACTTGCAGCGAAGGAAACGGGCTGAGCTCGAGGACTTCCGGTGCTCGTCCCAAGAAAACGCGAGCGGGAATGCCCCGGACTCAGTTTTCTCGTCCTGGGGTAAAAAGCGGTCCCCCGACGGTTTCTTCCCTTTGCTCCGTATTGGTCATAAGTCTTTCGATCTTCGGGTCTCGTGCTCCGAGGACTTCAACCCACACTCCTGGCATGCTCCCTGACACGTTTTCCGGAGGTATAGGTCGGGAAGCGAGCTCGTTGGAGGGAGAACTGTGGTGCGACCCAAAACGGTCCAAAAGATGGCCGAAGCTTCCAACGAGTGGCGAACGCTCGTCCGGTGTCAGAAACCACTGGAAATGCACCTGCAGCGAAGGAAACGGGCTGAGCTCGAGGACTTCCGGTGCTCGTCCCAAGAAAACGCGAGCGGAAATGCCCCGGACTCAGTTTTCTCGTCCTGGGGTAAAAAGCGGTCCCCCGACGGTTTCTTCCCTTTGCTCCGTATTGGTCATAAGTCTTTCGATCTTCGGGTCTCGTGCTCCGAGGACTTCAACCCACACTCCTGGCATGCTCCCTGACACGTTTTCCGGAGGTATAGGTCGGGAAGCGAGCTCGTTGGAGGGAGAACTGTGGTGCGACCCAAAACGGTCCAAAAGATGGCCGAAGCTTCCAACGAGTGGCGAACGCTCGTCCGGTGTCAGAAACCACTGGAAATGCACCTGCAGCGAAGGAAACGGGCTGAGCTCGAGGACTTCCGGTGCTCGTCCCAAGAAAACGCGAGCGGGAATGCCCCGGACTCAGTTTTCTCGTCCTGGGGTAAAAAGCGGTCCCCCGACGGTTTCTTCCCTTTGCTCCGTATTGGTCATAAGTCTTTCGATCTTCGGGTCTCGTGCTCCGAGGACTTCAACCCACACTCCTGGCATGCTCCCTGACACGTTTTCCGGAGGTATAGGTCGGGAAGCGAGCTCGTTGGAGGGAGAACTGTGGTGCGACCCAAAACGGTCCAAAAGATGGCCGAAGCTTCCAACGAGTGGCGAACGCTCGTCCGGTGTCAGAAACCACTGGAAATGCACTTGCAGCGAAGGAAACGGGCTGAGCTCGAGGACTTCCGGTGCTCGTCCCAAGAAAACGCGAGCGGGAATGCCCCGGACTCAGTTTTCTCGTCCTGGGGTAAAAAGCGGTCCCCCCGACGGTTTCTTCCCTTTGCTCCGTATTGGTCATAAGTCTTTCGATCTTCGGGTCTCGTGCTCCGAGGACTTCAACCCACACTCCTGGCATGCTCCCTGACACGTTTTCCGGAGGTATAGGTCGGGAAGCGAGCTCGTTGGAGGGAGAACTGTGGTGCGACCCAAAACGGTCCAAAAGATGGCCGAAGCTTCCAACGAGTGGCGAACGCTCGTCCGGTGTCAGAAACCACTGGAAATGCACCTGCAGCGAAGGAAACGGGCTGAGCTCGAGGACTTCCGGTGCTCGTCCCAAGAAAACGCGAGCGGGAATGCCCCGGACTCAGTTTTCTCGTCCTGGGGTAAAAAGCGGTCCCCCGACGGTTTCTTCCCTTTGCTCCGTATTAGTCATAAGTCTTTCGATCTTCGGGTCTCGTGCTCCGAGGACTTCAACCCACACTCCTGGCATGCTCCCTGACACGTTTTCCGGAGGTATAGGTCGGGAAGCGAGCTCGTTGGAGGGAGAACTGTGGTGCGACCCAAAACGGTCCAATAGATGGCCGAAGCTTCCAACGAGTGGCGAACGCTCGTCCGGTGTCAGAAACCACTGGAAATGCACTTGCAGCGAAGGAAACGGGCTGAGCTCGAGGACTTCCGGTGCTCGTCCCAAGAAAACACGAGCGGGAATGCCCCGGACTCAGTTTTCTCGTCCTGGGGTAAAAAGCGGTCCCCCGACGGTTTCTTCCCTTTGCTCCGTATTGGTCATAAGTCTTTCGATCTTCGGGTCTCGTGCTCCGAGGACTTCAACCCACACTCCTGGCATGCTCCCTGACACGTTTTCCGGAGGTATAGGTCGGGAAGCGAGCTCGTTGGAGGGAGAACTGTGGTGCGACCCAAAACGGTCCAAAAGATGGCCGAAGCTTCCAACGAGTGGCGAACGCTCGTCCGGTGTCAGAAACCACTGGAAATGCACTTGCAGCGAAGGAAACGGGCTGAGCTCGAGGACTTCCGGTGCTCGTCCCAAGAAAACGCGAGCGGGAATGCCCCGGACTCAGTTTTCTCGTCCTGGGGTAAAAAGCGGTCCCCCGACGGTTTCTTCCCTTTGCTCCGTATTGGTCATAAGTCTTTCGATCTTCGGGTCTCGTGCTCCGAGGACTTCAACCCACACTCCTGGCATGCTCCCTGACACGTTTTCCGGAGGTATAGGTCGGGAAGCGAGCTCGTTGGAGGGAGAACTGTGGTGCGACCCAAAACGGTCCAAAAGATGGCCGAAGCTTCCAACGAGTGGCGAACGCTCGTCCGGTGTCAGAAACCACTGGAAATGCACCTGCAGCGAAGGAAACGGGCTGAGCTCGAGGACTTCCGGTGCTCGTCCCAAGAAAACGCGAGCGGGAATGCCCCGGACTCAGTTTTCTCGTCCTGGGGTAAAAAGCGGTCCCCCGACGGTTTCTTCCCTTTGCTCCGTATTGGTCATAAGTCTTTCGATCTTCGGGTCTCGTGCTCCGAGGACTTCAACCCACACTCCTGGCATGCTCCCTGACACGTTTTCCGGAGGTATAGGTCGGGAAGCGAGCTCGTTGGAGGGAGAACTGTGGTGCGACCCAAAACGGTCCAAAAGATGGCCGAAGCTTCCAACGAGTGGCGAACGCTCGTCCGGTGTCAGAAACCACTGGAAATGCACCTGCAGCGAAGGAAACGGGCTGAGCTCGAGGACTTCCGGTGCTCGTCCCAAGAAAACGCGAGCGGGAATGCCCCGGACTCAGTTTTCTCGTCCTGGGGTAAAAAGCGGTCCCCCGACGGTTTCTTCCCTTTGCTCCGTATTGGTCATAAGTCTTTCGATCTTCGGGTCTCGTGCTCCGAGGACTTCAACCCACACTCCTGGCATGCTCCCTGACACGTTTTCCGGAGGTATAGGTCGGGAAGCGAGCTCGTTGGAGGGAGAACTGTGGTGCGACCCAAAACGGTCCAAAAGATGGCCGAAGCTTCCAACGAGTGGCGAACGCTCGTCCGGTGTCAGAAACCACTGGAAATGCACCTGCAGCGAAGGAAACGGGCTGAGCTCGAGGACTTCCGGTGCTCGTCCCAAGAAAACGCGAGCGGGAATGCCCCGGACTCAGTTTTCTCGTCCTGGGGTAAAAAGCGGTCCCCCCGACGGTTTCTTCCCTTTGCTCCGTATTGGTCATAAGTCTTTCGATCTTCGGGTCTCGTGCTCCGAGGACTTCAACCCACACTCCTGGCATGCTCCCTGACACGTTTTCCGGAGGTATAGGTCGGGAAGCGAGCTCGTTGGAGGGAGAACTGTGGTGCGACCCAAAACGGTCCAAAAGATGGCCGAAGCTTCCAACGAGTGGCGAACGCTCGTCCGGTGTCAGAAACCACTGGAAATGCACCTGCAGCGAAGGAAACGGGCTGAGCTCGAGGACTTCCGGTGCTCGTCCCAAGAAAACGCGAGCGGGAATGCCCCGGACTCAGTTTTCTCGTCCTGGGGTAAAAAGCGGTCCCCCGACGGTTTCTTCCCTTTGCTCCGTATTGGTCATAAGTCTTTCGATCTTCGGGTCTCGTGCTCCGAGGACTTCAACCCACACTCCTGGCATGCTCCCTGACACGTTTTCCGGAGGTATAGGTCGGGAAGCGAGCTCGTTGGAGGGAGAACTGTGGTGCGACCCAAAACGGTCGAAAAGATGGCCGAAGCTTCCAACGAGTGGCGAACGCTCGTCCGGTGTCAGAAACCACTGGAAATGCACTTGCAGCGAAGGAAACGGGCTGAGCTCGAGGACTTCCGGTGCTCGTCCCAAGAAAACGCGAGCGGGAATGCCCCGGACTCAGTTTTCTCGTCCTGGGGTAAAAAGCGGTCCCCCGACGGTTTCTTCCCTTTGCTCCGTATTGGTCATAAGTCTTTCGATCTTCGGGTCTCGTGCTCCGAGGACTTCAACCCACACTCCTGGCATGCTCCCTGACACGTTTTCCGGAGGTATAGGTCGGGAAGCGAGCTCGTTGGAGGGAGAACTGTGGTGCGACCCAAAACGGTCCAAAAGATGGCCGAAGCTTCCAACGAGTGGCGAACGCTCGTCCGGTGTCAGAAACCACTGGAAATGCACTTGCAGCGAAGGAAACGGGCTGAGCTCGAGGACTTCCGGTGCTCGTCCCAAGAAAACGCGAGCGGGAATGCCCCGGACTCAGTTTTCTCGTCCTGGGGTAAAAAGCGGTCCCCCGACGGTTTCTTCCCTTTGCTCCGTATTGGTCATAAGTCTTTCGATCTTCGGGTCTCGTGCTCCGAGGACTTCAACCCACACTCCTGGCATGCTCCCTGACACGTTTTCCGGAGGTATAGGTCGGGAAGCGAGCTCGTTGGAGGGAGAACTGTGGTGCGACCCAAAACGGTCCAAAAGATGGCCGAAGCTTCCAACGAGTGGCGAACGCTCGTCCGGTGTCAGAAACCACTGGAAATGCACTTGCAGCGAAGGAAACGGGCTGAGCTCGAGGACTTCCGGTGCTCGTCCCATGAAAACGCGAGCGGGAATGCCCCGGACTCAGTTTTCTCGTCCTGGGGTAAAAAGCGGTCCCCCGACGGTTTCTTCCCTTTGCTCCGTATTGGTCATAAGTCTTTCGATCTTCGGGTCTCGTGCTCCGAGGACTTCAACCCACACTCCTGGCATGCTCCCTGACACGTTTTCCGGAGGTATAGGTCGGGAAGCGAGCTCGTTGGAGGGAGAACTGTGGTGCGACCCAAAACGGTCCAAAAGATGGCCGAAGCTTCCAACGAGTGGCGAACGCTCGTCCGGTGTCAGAAACCACTGGAAATGCACCTGCAGCGAAGGAAACGGGCTGAGCTCGAGGACTTCCGGTGCTCGTCCCAAGAAAACGCGAGCGGGAATGCCCCGGACTCAGTTTTCTCGTCCTGGGGTAAAAAGCGGTCCCCCGACGGTTTCTTCCCTTTGCTCCGTATTGGTCATAAGTCTTTCGATCTTCGGGTCTCGTGCTCCGAGGACTTCAACCCACACTCCTGGCATGCTCCCTGACACGTTTTCCGGAGGTATAGGTCGGGAAGCGAGCTCGTTGGAGGGAGAACTGTGGTGCGACCCAAAACGGTCCAAAAGATGGCCGAAGCTTCCAACGAGTGGCGAACGCTCGTCCGGTGTCAGAAACCACTGGAAATGCACCTGCAGCGAAGGAAACGGGCTGAGCTCGAGGACTTCCGGTGCTCGTCCCAAGAAAACGCGAGCGGGAATGCCCCGGACTCAGTTTTCTCGTCCTGGGGTAAAAAGCGGTCCCCCGACGGTTTCTTCCCTTTGCTCCGTATTGGTCATAAGTCTTTCGATCTTCGGGTCTCGTGCTCCGAGGACTTCAACCCACACTCCTGGCATGCTCCCTGACACGTTTTCCGGAGGTATAGGTCGGGAAGCGAGCTCGTTGGAGGGAGAACTGTGGTGCGACCCAAAACGGTCCAAAAGATGGCCGAAGCTTCCAACGAGTGGCGAACGCTCGTCCGGTGTCAGAAACCACTGGAAATGCACCTGCAGCGAAGGAAACGGGCTGAGCTCGAGGACTTCCGGTGCTCGTCCCAAGAAAACGCGAGCGGGAATACCCCGGACTCAGTTTTCTCGTCCTGGGGTAAAAAGCGGTCCCCCGACGGTTTCTTCCCTTTGCTCCGTATTGGTCATAAGTCTTTCGATCTTCGGGTCTCGTGCTCCGAGGACTTGAACCCACACTCCTGGCATGCTCCCTGACACGTTTTCCGGAGGTATAGGTCGGGAAGCGAGCTCGTTGGAGGGAGAACTGTGGTGCGACCCAAAACGGTCCAAAAGATGGCCGAATCTTCCAACGAGTGGCGAACGCTCGTCCGGTGCCAGAAACCACTGGAAATGCACTTGCAGCGAAGGAAACGGGCTGAGCTCGAGGACTTCCGGTGCTCGTCCCAAGAAAACGCGAGCGGGAATGCCCCGGACTCAGTTTTCTCGTCCTGGGGTAAAAAGCGGTCCCCCGACGGTTTCTTCCCTTTGCTCCGTATTGGTCATAAGTCTTTCGATCTTCGGGTCTCGTGCTCCGAGGACTTGAACCCACACTCCTGGCATGCTCCCTGACACGTGTTCCGGAGGTATAGGTCGGGAAGCGAGCTCGTTGGAGGGAGAACTGTGGTGCGACCCAAAACGGTCCAAAAGATGGCCGAAGCTTCCAACGAGTGGCGAACGCTCGTCCGGTGCCAGAAACCACTGGAAATGCACTTGCAGCGAAGGAAACGGGCTGAGCTCGAGGACTTCCGGTGCTCGTCCCAAGAAAACGCGAGCGGGAATGCCCCGGACTCAGTTTTCTCGTCCTGGGGTAAAAAGCGGTCCCCCGACGGTTTCTTCCCTTTGCTCCGTATTGGTCATAAGTCTTTCGATCTTCGGGTCTCGTGCTCCGAGGACTTGAACCCACACTCCTGGCATGCTCCCTGACACGTTTTCCGGAGGTATAGGTCGGGAAGCGAGCTCGTTGGAGGGAGAACTGTGGTGCGACCCAAAACGGTCCAAAAGATGGCCGAAGCTTCCAACGAGTGGCGAACGCTCGTCCGGTGTCAGAAACCACTGGAAATGCACTTGCAGCGAAGGAAACGGGCTGAGCTCGAGGACTTCCGGTGCTCGTCCCAAGAAAACGCGAGCGGAAATGCCCCGGACTCAGTTTTCTCGTCCTGGGGTAAAAAGCGGTCCCCCGACGGTTTCTTCCCTTTGCTCCGTATTGGTCATAAGTCTTTCGATCTTCGGGTCTCGTGCTCCGAGGACTTCAACCCACACTCCTGGCATGCTCCCTGACACGTTTTCCGGAGGTATAGGTCGGGAAGCGAGCTCGTTGGAGGGAGAACTGTGGTGCGACCCAAAACGGTCCAAAAGATGGCCGAAGCTTCCAACGAGTGGCGAACGCTCGTCCGGTGTCAGAAACCACTGGAAATGCACCTGCAGCGAAGGAAACGGGCTGAGCTCGAGGACTTCCGGTGCTCGTCCCAAGAAAACGCGAGCGGGAATGCCCCGGACTCAGTTTTCTCGTCCTGGGGTAAAAAGCGGTCCCCCGACGGTTTCTTCCCTTTGCTCCGTATTGGTCATAAGTCTTTCGATCTTCGGGTCTCGTGCTCCGAGGACTTCAACCCACACTCCTGGCATGCTCCCTGACACGTTTTCCGGAGGTATAGGTCGGGAAGCGAGCTCGTTGGAGGGAGAACTGTGGTGCGACCCAAAACGGTCCAAAAGATGGCCGAAGCTTCCAACGAGTGGCGAACGCTCGTCCGGTGTCAGAAACCACTGGAAATGCACCTGCAGCGAAGGAAACGGGCTGAGCTCGAGGACTTCCGGTGCTCGTCCCAAGAAAACGCGAGCGGGAATGCCCCGGACTCAGTTTTCTCGTCCTGGGGTAAAAAGCGGTCCCCCGACGGTTTCTTCCCTTTGCTCCGTATTGGTCATAAGTCTTTCGATCTTCGGGTCTCGTGCTCCGAGGACTTCAACCCACACTCCTGGCATGCTCCCTGACACGTTTTCCGGAGGTATAGGTCGGGAAGCGAGCTCGTTGGAGGGAGAACTGTGGTGCGACCCAAAACGGTCCAAAAGATGGCCGAAGCTTCCAACGAGTGGCGAACGCTCGTCCGGTGTCAGAAACCACTGGAAATGCACCTGCAGCGTAGGAAACGGGCTGAGCTCGAGGACTTCCGGTGCTCGTCCCAAGAAAACGCGAGCGGGAATGCCCCGGACTCAGTTTTCTCGTCCTGGGGTAAAAAGCGGTCCCCCGACGGTTTCTTCCCTTTGCTCCGTATTGGTCATAAGTCTTTCGATCTTCGGGTCTCGTGCTCCGAGGACTTCAACCCACACTCCTGGCATGCTCCCTGACACGTTTTCCGGAGGTATAGGTCGGGAAGCGAGCTCGTTGGAGGGAGAACTGTGGTGCGACCCAAAACGGTCCAAAAGATGGCCGAAGCTTCCAACGAGTGGCGAACGCTCGTCCGGTGTCAGAAACCACTGGAAATGCACCTGCAGCGAAGGAAACGGGCTGAGCTCGAGGACTTCCGGTGCTCGTCCCAAGAAAACGCGAGCGGGAATGCCCCGGACTCAGTTTTCTCGTCCTGGGGTAAAAAGCGGTCCCCCGACGGTTTCTTCCCTTTGCTCCGTATTGGTCATAAGTCTTTCGATCTTCGGGTCTCGTGCTCCGAGGACTTCAACCCACACTCCTGGCATGCTCCCTGACACGTTTTCCGGAGGTATAGGTCGGGAAGCGAGCTCGTTGGAGGGAGAACTGTGGTGCGACCCAAAACGGTCCAAAAGATGGCCGAAGCTTCCAACGAGTGGCGAACGCTCGTCCGGTGTCAGAAACCACTGGAAATGCACTTGCAGCGAAGGAAACGAGCTGAGCTCGAGGACTTCCGGTGCTCGTCCCAAGAAAACGCGAGCGGGAATGCCCCGGACTCAGTTTTCTCGTCCTGGGGTAAAAAGCGGTCCCCCGACGGTTTCTTCCCTTTGCTCCGTATTGGTCATAAGTCTTTCGATCTTCGGGTCTCGTGCTCCGAGGACTTCAACCCACACTCCTGGCATGCTCCCTGACACGTTTTCCGGAGGTATAGGTCGGGAAGCGAGCTCGTTGGAGGGAGAACTGTGGTGCGACCCAAAACGGTCGAAAAGATGGCCGAAGCTTCCAACGAGTGGCGAACGCTCGTCCGGTGTCAGAAACCACTGGAAATGCACTTGCAGCGAAGGAAACGGGCTGAGCTCGAGGACTTCCGGTGCTCGTCCCAAGAAAACGCGAGCGGGAATGCCCCGGACTCAGTTTTCTCGTCCTGGGGTAAAAAGCGGTCCCCCGACGGTTTCTTCCCTTTGCTCCGTATTGGTCATAAGTCTTTCGATCTTCGGGTCTCGTGCTCCGAGGACTTCAACCCACACTCCTGGCATGCTCCCTGACACGTTTTCCGGAGGTATAGGTCGGGAAGCGAGCTCGTTGGAGGGAGAACTGTGGTGCGACCCAAAACGGTCGAAAAGATGGCCGAAGCTTCCAACGAGTGGCGAACGCTCGTCCGGTGTCAGAAACCACTGGAAATGCACTTGCAGCGAAGGAAACGGGCTGAGCTCGAGGACTTCCGGTGCTCGTCCCAAGAAAACGCGAGCGGGAATGCCCCGGACTCAGTTTTCTCGTCCTGGGGTAAAAAGCGGTCCCCCGACGGTTTCTTCCCTTTGCTCCGTATTGGTCATAAGTCTTTCGATCTTCGGGTCTCGTGCTCCGAGGACTTCAACCCACACTCCTGGCATGCTCCCTGACACGTTTTCCGGAGGTATAGGTCGGGAAGCGAGCTCGTTGGAGGGAGAACTGTGGTGCGACCCAAAACGGTCCAAAAGATGGCCGAAGCTTCCAACGAGTGGCGAACGCTCGTCCGGTGTCAGAAACCACTGGAAATGCACTTGCAGCGAAGGAAACGGGCTGAGCTCGAGGACTTCCGGTGCTCGTCCCAAGAAAACGCGAGCGGGAATGCCCCGGACTCAGTTTTCTCGTCCTGGGGTAAAAAGCGGTCCTCCGACGGTTTCTTCCCTTTGCTCCGTATTGGTCATAAGTCTTTCGATCTTCGGGTCTCGTGCTCCGAGGACTTCAACCCACACTCCTGGCATGCTCCCTGACACGTTTTCCGGAGGTATAGGTCGGGAAGCGAGCTCGTTGGAGGGAGAACTGTGGTGCGACCCAAAACGGTCCAAAAGATGGCCGAAGCTTCCAACGAGTGGCGAACGCTCGTCCGGTGTCAGAAACCACTGGAAATGCACTTGCAGCGAAGGAAACGGGCTGAGCTCGAGGACTTCCGGTGCTCGTCCCAAGAAAACGCGAGCGGGAATGCCCCGGACTCAGTTTTCTCGTCCTGGGGTAAAAAGCGGTCCGCCGACGGTTTCTTCCCTTTGCTCCGTATTGGTCATAAGTCTTTCGATCTTCGGGTCTCGTGCTCCGAGGACTTCAACCCACACTCCTGGCATGCTCCCTGACACGTTTTCCGGAGGTATAGGTCGGGAAGCGAGCTCGTTGGAGGGAGAACTGTGGTGCGACCCAAAACGGTCCAAAAGATGGCCGAAGCTTCCAACGAGTGGCGAACGCTCGTCCGGTGTCAGAAACCACTGGAAATGCACTTGCAGCGAAGGAAACGGGCTGAGCTCGAGGACTTCCGGTGCTCGTCCCAAGAAAACGCGAGCGGGAATGCCCCGGACTCAGTTTTCTCGTCCTGGGGTAAAAAGCGGTCCCCCGACGGTTTCTTCCCTTTGCTCCGTATTGGTCATAAGTCTTTCGATCTTCGGGTCTCGTGCTCCGAGGACTTCAACCCACACTCCTGGCATGCTCCCTGACACGTTTTCCGGAGGTATAGGTCGGGAAGCGAGCTCGTTGGAGGGAGAACTGTGGTGCGACCCAAAACGGTCCAAAAGATGGCCGAAGCTTCCAACGAGTGGCGAACGCTCGTCCGGTGTCAGAAACCACTGGAAATGCACCTGCAGCGAAGGAAACGGGCTGAGCTCGAGGACTTCCGGTGCTCGTCCCAAGAAAACGCGAGCGGGAATGCCCCGGACTCAGTTTTCTCGTCCTGGGGTAAAAAGCGGTCCCCCGACGGTTTCTTCCCTTTGCTCCGTATTGGTCATAAGTCTTTCGATCTTCGGGTCTCGTGCTCCGAGGACTTCAACCCACACTCCTGGCATGCTCCCTGACACGTTTTCCGGAGGTATAGGTCGGGAAGCGAGCTCGTTGGAGGGAGAACTGTGGTGCGACCCAAAACGGTCCAAAAGATGGCCGAAGCTTCCAACGAGTGGCGAACGCTCGTCCGGTGTCAGAAACCACTGGAAATGCACTTGCAGCGAAGGAAACGGGCTGAGCTCGAGGACTTCCGGTGCTCGTCCCAAGAAAACGCGAGCGGGGAATGCCCCGGACTCAGTTTTCTCGTCCTGGGGTAAAAAGCGGTCCTCCGACGGTTTCTTCCCTTTGCTCCGTATTGGTCATAAGTCTTTCGATCTTCGGGTCTCGTGCTCCGAGGACTTCAACCCACACTCCTGGCATGCTCCCTGACACGTTTTCCGGAGGTATAGGTCGGGAAGCGAGCTCGTTGGAGGGAGAACTGTGGTGCGACCCAAAACGGTCCAAAAGATGGCCGAAGCTTCCAACGAGTGGCGAACGCTCGTCCGGTGTCAGAAACCACTGGAAATGCACTTGCAGCGAAGGAAACGGGCTGAGCTCGAGGACTTCCGGTGCTCGTCCCAAGAAAACGCGAGCGGGAATGCCCCGGACTCAGTTTTCTCGTCCTGGGGTAAAAAGCGGTCCCCCGACGGTTTCATCCCTTTGCTCCGTATTGGTCATAAGTCTTTCGATCTTCGGGTCTCGTGCTCCGAGGACTTCAACCCACACTCCTGGCATGCTCCCTGACACGTTTTCCGGAGGTATAGGTCGGGAAGCGAGCTCGTTGGAGGGAGAACTGTGGTGCGACCCAAAACGGTCCAAAAGATGGCCGAAGCTTCCAACGAGTGGCGAACGCTCGTCCGGTGTCAGAAACCACTGGAAATGCACCTGCAGCGAAGGAAACGGGCTGAGCTCGAGGACTTCCGGTGCTCGTCCCAAGAAAACGCGAGCGGGAATGCCCCGGACTCAGTTTTCTCGTCCTGGGGTAAAAAGCGGTCCCCCGACGGTTTCTTCCCTTTGCTCCGTATTGGTCATAAGTCTTTCGATCTTCGGGTCTCGTGCTCCGAGGACTTCAACCCACACTCCTGGCATGCTCCCTGACACGTTTTCCGGAGGTATAGGTGGGGAAGCGAGCTCGTTGGAGGGAGAACTGTGGTGCGACCCAAAACGGTCCAAAAGATGGCCGAAGCTTCCAACGAGTGGCGAACGCTCGTCCGGTGTCAGAAACCACTGGAAATGCACTTGCAGCGAAGGAAACGGGCTGAGCTCGAGGACTTCCGGTGCTCGTCCCAAGAAAACGCGAGCGGGAATGCCCCGGACTCAGTTTTCTCGTCCTGGGGTAAAAAGCGGTCCCCCGACGGTTTCTTCCCTTTGCTCCGTATTGGTCATAAGTCTTTCGATCTTCGGGTCTCGTGCTCCGAGGACTTCAACCCACACTCCTGGCATGCTCCCTGACACGTTTTCCGGAGGTATAGGTCGGGAAGCGAGCTCGTTGGAGGGAGAACTGTGGTGCGACCCAAAACGGTCCAAAAGATGGCCGAAGCTTCCAACGAGTGGCGAACGCTCGTCCGGTGTCAGAAACCACTGGAAATGCACTTGCAGCGAAGGAAACGGGCTGAGCTCGAGGACTTCCGGTGCTCGTCCCAAGAAAACGCGAGCGGGAATGCCCCGGACTCAGTTTTCTCGTCCTGGGGTAAAAAGCGGTCCCCCGACGGTTTCTTCCCTTTACTCCGTATTGGTCATAAGTCTTTCGATCTTCGGGTCTCGTGCTCCGAGGACTTCAACCCACACTCCTGGCATGCTCCCTGACACGTTTTCCGGAGGTATAGGTCGGGAAGCGAGCTCGTTGGAGGGAGAACTGTGGTGCGACCCAAAACGGTCCAAAAGATGGCCGAAGCTTCCAACGAGTGGCGAACGCTCGTCCGGTGTCAGAAACCACTGGAAATGCACTTGCAGCGAAGGAAACGGGCTGAGCTCGAGGACTTCCGGTGCTCGTCCCAAGAAAACGCGAGCGGGAATGCCCCGGACTCAGTTTTCTCGTCCTGGGGTAAAAAGCGGTCACCCGACGGTTTCTTCCCTTTGCTCCGTATTGGTCATAAGTCTTTCGATCTTCGGGTCTCGTGCTCCGAGGACTTCAACCCACACTCCTGGCATGCTCCCTGACACGTTTTCCGGAGGTATAGGTCGGGGAAGCGAGCTCGTTGGAGGGAGAACTGTGGTGCGACCCAAAACGGTCCAAAAGATGGCCGAAGCTTCCAACGAGTGGCGAACGCTCGTCCGGTGTCAGAAACCACTGGAAATGCACTTGCAGCGAAGGAAACGGGCTGAGCTCGAGGACTTCCGGTGCTCGTCCCAAGAAAACGCGAGCGGGAATGCCCCGGACTCAGTTTTCTCGTCCTGGGGTAAAAAGCGGTCCCCCGACGGTTTCTTCCCTTTGCTCCGTATTGGTCATAAGTCTTTCGATCTTCGGGTCTCGTGCTCCGAGGACTTCAACCCACACTCCTGGCATGCTCCCTGACACGTTTTCCGGAGGTATAGGTCGGGAAGCGAGCTCGTTGGAGGGAGAACTGTGGTGCGACCCAAAACGGTCGAAAAGATGGCCGAAGCTTCCAACGAGTGGCGAACGCTCGTCCGGTGTCAGAAACCACTGGAAATGCACTTGCAGCGAAGGAAACGGGCTGAGCTCGAGGACTTCCGGTGCTCGTCCCAAGGAAAACGCGAGCGGGAATGCCCCGGACTCAGTTTTCTCGTCCTGGGGTAAAAAGCGGTCCCCCGACGGTTTCTTCCCTTTGCTCCGTATTGGTCATAAGTCTTTCGATCTTCGGGTCTCGTGCTTCGAGGACTTCAACCCACACTCCTGGCATGCTCCCTGACACGTTTTCCGGAGGTATAGGTCGGGAAGCGAGCTCGTTGGAGGGAGAACTGTGGTGCGACCCAAAACGGTCGAAAAGATGGCCGAAGCTTCCAACGAGTGGGCGAACGCTCGTCCGGTGTCAGAAACCACTGGAAATGCACTTGCAGCGAAGGAAACGGGCTGAGCTCGAGGACTTCCGGTGCTCGTCCCAAGAAAACGCGAGCGGGAATGCCCCGGACTCAGTTTTCTCGTCCTGGGGTAAAAAGCGGTCCCCCGACGGTTTCTTCCCTTTGCTCCGTATTGGTCATAAGTCTTTCGATCTTCGGGTCTCGTGCTCCGAGGACTTCAACCCACACTCCTGGCATGCTCCCTGACACGTTTTCCGGAGGTATAGGTCGGGAAGCGAGCTCGTTGGAGGGAGAACTGTGGTGCGACCCAAAACGGTCCAAAAGATGGCCGAAGCTTCCAACGAGTGGCGAACGCTCGTCCGGTGTCAGAAACCACTGGAAATGCACTTGCAGCGAAGGAAACGGGCTGAGCTCGAGGACTTCCGGTGCTCGTCCCAAGAAAACGCGAGCGGGAATGCCCCGGACTCAGTTTTCTCGTCCTGGGGTAAAAAGCGGTCCTCCGACGGTTTCTTCCCTTTGCTCCGTATTGGTCATAAGTCTTTCGATCTTCGGGTCTCGTGCTCCGAGGACTTCAACCCACACTCCTGGCATGCTCCCTGACACGTTTTCCGGAGGTATAGGTCGGGAAGCGAGCTCGTTGGAGGGAGAACTGTGGTGCGACCCAAAACGGTCCAAAAGATGGCCGAAGCTTCCAACGAGTGGCGAACGCTCGTCCGGTGTCAGAAACCACTGGAAATGCACTTGCAGCGAAGGAAACGGGCTGAGCTCGAGGACTTCCGGTGCTCGTCCCAAGAAAACGCGAGGCGGGAATGCCCCGGACTCAGTTTTCTCGTCCTGGGGTAAAAAGCGGTCCGCCGACGGTTTCTTCCCTTTGCTCCGTATTGGTCATAAGTCTTTCGATCTTCGGGTCTCGTGCTCCGAGGACTTCAACCCACACTCCTGGCATGCTCCCTGACACGTTTTCCGGAGGTATAGGTCGGGAAGCGAGCTCGTTGGAGGGAGAACTGTGGTGCGACCCAAAACGGTCCAAAAGATGGCCGAAGCTTCCAACGAGTGGCGAACGCTCGTCCGGTGTCAGAAACCACTGGAAATGCACTTGCAGCGAAGGAAACGGGCTGAGCTCGAGGACTTCCGGTGCTCGTCCCAAGAAAACGCGAGCGGGAATGCCCCGGACTCAGTTTTCTCGTCCTGGGGTAAAAAGCGGTCCCCCGACGGTTTCTTCCCTTTGCTCCGTATTGGTCATAAGTCTTTCGATCTTCGGGTCTCGTGC
>NW_026123832.1:0-2500 GCF_025177605.1 Cucumis melo
GTTTGTTGCACGTATTAGCTCTAGAATTACTACGGTTATCCGAGTAGCAGATACCATCAAACAAACTATAACTGATTTAATGAGCCATTCGCAGTTTCACAGTCTGAATTAGTTCATACTTACACATGCATGGCTTAATCTTTGAGACAAGCATATGACTACTGGCAGGATCAACCAGGTAGCATTCCTACACGACGTCGCAGCCCGCATGCATGCCAACGCCGTACGGCATTGGAGCAATACGGGGAGCGAGCGTCATTCGTTCGAGCAATGGGCAAAGGCAACACGTTTCGAGGGACTTATCATGCCACCGAATGCACTGCATCCGAGAGAGCGAGCGCCAACGACGCGGCCCGCAATGACAACCGAAGATGTCAAGGCGGAACGCGATGCGGGCTATCGGGTTCGTTGTCCACCCAAAGATGGGTGTCGACAGAAAGGGGCCAACGGGACGCGACGCTTCCATCGAGTGAGGTACCGATGCAAGAACCGATCGATTGTGACCGCTCGAACTCAAGCTTTGTTCGGGGCACGTCAATGAGGTGGAGCCGACGTTGACAGTTCGATGCCCGAGCAACGAGCCTGCCAACCCAAACTACCGTATCACCACTCATGCGCCGTACGCATCGAGCCCGTGCAACGCTCGGCTATCCGCGCCCTTACGCTGCATTAAAGCAAGCAGGGTCGCAGAGTCGCCGCGCGAGGCCGAGCACGGAACGTCGTGCGCGCGCTCGATATGAGCATTGTGTAACCCACATGAACATTGCAACCGAAACACCGTCATTGTTATGGGACGAGCCCTTTCGTCAAACGGGGATCGATCGCAGCATGTCCAGTCTCGACAGAGGAAAGCATGCCGAGAACACGCCCGCAACGAGGTGCAAGCATTATCCAAGCAAGCCCATCCCCCACCTCACCGCACATCCCGCTCTCTATCCCCGCCCGACGTAGGGGCATAAGGGGCACCCACCAAACCCTTCCACCAAGCAAGAAGCAATCACAAGACATCTCGTATCTTCACGAACAAGCCCGCTTGGAGTGCACGCCCACACCGAGGTGCAAGCATTGTCCGCGCAAGCCCATCCGAGCATCAACTCGACACCCGCTCTCACTCCCCGCCCAACGGTCGGACGTGGCACTCCGACGAAACCCATCCACCAAGCACAAAGCAATCGCAAGACATCTCGTATCTTCACGAACAAGCCCGCTTGGAGTGCACGCCCACACCGAGGTGCAAGCATTGTCCGCGCAAGCCCATCCGAGCATCAACTCGACACCCGCTCTCACTCCCTGCCCGATGGACAAGCCCATCGTTATGGCCAAACCCCTCCACCAAGCAAGAAGCAATCGCAAGACAAGCCCACTTGGAGTGCACGCCCACACCGAGGTGCAAGCATTGTCCAAGCAAAACCCATCCAAGAATGTCAATTTGACATCCCGCTCTCACTCCTTGCCCGACGTAGGGGCCCGGCATTCCATCGATTTTGACCAAACCCTTCCACCAAGCAAGAAGCAATTGCAAGACATCTCGTATCTTCACGAACAAACCCGCTTGGAGTGCACGCCCACACCGAGGTGCAAGCATTGTCCGCGCAAGCCCATCCGAGCATCAACTCGACACCCGCTCTCACTCCCCGCCCAACGGTCGGACGTGGCACTCCGACGAAACCCATCCACCGAGCACAAAGCAATCGCAAGACATCTCGTATCTTCACGAACAAGCCCGCTTGGAGTGCACGCCCACATCGAGGTGCAAGCATTGTCCGCGCAAGCCCATCCGAGCATCAACTCGACACCCGCTCTCACTCCCTGCCCGACGGACAAGCCCATCGTTATGGCCAAACCCCTCCGCCAAGCACGAAGCAATCGCCAAGACAAGCACACTTGGAGTGCACGCCCACACCGAGGTGCAAGCATTGTCCAAGCACGCCCATCCCGCTCTCACTCCTTGCCCGACGGTCGGATGTGGCACTCCGGCCGAACCCTTCGTCCACCAAGCACAAAGCAATCGCAAGTTATCTCGTCTCCTCACGAACAAGCCCGCTTGGAGTGCACGCCCACACCGAGGTGCAAGCATTGTCCGCGCAAAGCCCATCCGAGCATCAACTCGACACCCACTCTCACTCGCCGCCGGCGGCCGGAGGTGGCACTCCGCCGGCGCCGACCCCCCAAGCATATGTGCCCATGATGGGCGCAATGTGCTTGAAGGGTCGGCGCCGCGGCATAGGGGTACCCCCGCGCCCCGCCCATGCAGGCAGGTCGCCCCCCTATATAGTACATTCTGGCTTTTTTGGGTCTGGCAGGCTTGCATATGAAAAAGCCGAAATGTCACACCATGCCATAACTTTTGATTGTGTTATTATTATGACCGGGACTTGATTGTATTATCTTTTAGACATTCAAATGAGTGTGGAAAACAAGTTTCATAATTTTTGAACCAACCAATAATATTTTATGAATTTTTATTGTTAAAAAATTAAAAAAAATTTAAAAATAGTAA
>NW_026123832.1:42500-44670 GCF_025177605.1 Cucumis melo
AATCGCAAGACAAGCCCACTTGGAGTGCACGCCCACACCGAGGTGCAAGCATTGTCCAAGCAAAACCCATCCAAGAATGTCAATTTGACATCCCGCTCTCACTCCTTGCCCGACGTAGGGGCCCGGCATTCCATCGATTTTGACCAAACCCTTCCACCAAGCAAGAAGCAATTGCAAGACATCTCGTATCTTCACGAACAAACCCGCTTGGAGTGCACGCCCACACCGAGGTGCAAGCATTGTCCGCGCAAGCCCATCCGAGCATCAACTCGACACCCGCTCTCACTCCCCGCCCAACGGTCGGACGTGGCACTCCGACGAAACCCATCCACCGAGCACAAAGCAATCGCAAGACATCTCGTATCTTCACGAACAAGCCCGCTTGGAGTGCACGCCCACATCGAGGTGCAAGCATTGTCCGCGCAAGCCCATCCGAGCATCAACTCGACACCCGCTCTCACTCCCTGCCCGACGGACAAGCCCATCGTTATGGCCAAACCCCTCCGCCAAGCACGAAGCAATCGCCAAGACAAGCACACTTGGAGTGCACGCCCACACCGAGGTGCAAGCATTGTCCAAGCACGCCCATCCCGCTCTCACTCCTTGCCCGACGGTCGGATGTGGCACTCCGGCCGAACCCTTCGTCCACCAAGCACAAAGCAATCGCAAGTTATCTCGTCTCCTCACGAACAAGCCCGCTTGGAGTGCACGCCCACACCGAGGTGCAAGCATTGTCCGCGCAAAGCCCATCCGAGCATCAACTCGACACCCACTCTCACTCGCCGCCGGCGGCCGGAGGTGGCACTCCGCCGGCGCCGACCCCCCAAGCATATGTGCCCATGATGGGCGCAATGTGCTTGAAGGGTCGGCGCCGCGGCATAGGGGTACCCCCGCGCCCCGCCCATGCAGGCAGGTCGCCCCCCTATATAGTACATTCTGGCTTTTTTGGGTCTGGCAGGCTTGCATATGAAAAAGCCGAAATGTCACACCATGCCATAACTTTTGATTGTGTTATTATTATGACCGGGACTTGATTGTATTATCTTTTAGACATTCAAATGAGTGTGGAAAACAAGTTTCATAATTTTTGAACCAACCAATAATATTTTATGAATTTTTATTGTTAAAAAATTAAAAAAAATTTAAAAATAGTAAAACGTTTCCAAAAATTCTAATTTTTGGAGGACATCCTTTGTTTACATTGTTTAGCTCCCAGAAAAAATTTCATAACAATCCAAGCACTAGAAGATAGGTTTGGCATCACTTTTGTGTGTTGAGTGGGCATTGCGGCCGTAGGTGCGCATGGGGCGTGCATGGTGGGCGTTGGGTGGGCACGATGGGCGTACGGCGTGCGCACCGAGTGGGCACAAGACAGCGCCAAGAACCTCTATCGTGGGCACCTTGCGCGCGGCCCCATGCGCGCACGCCCCACGCAGACGCATGGGCTTGCGGCGCGCGCGGCCCCATGCGCGCACGCCCCACGCAGACGCATGGGCTTGCGGCGCGCGCGGCCCCCTGCGCGCACGCCCCACGCAGACGCATGGCGCGCGCGGCAACCTGCGCGCACGCCCCACGCAGACGCATGGCGCGCGCGGCACCCTGCGCGCAAGCCCCACGCAGACGCATGGCCATGCGGCGCGCCCGCCCATGGCCGTGCCGCATTCGTGCGCATGGGGGCGCGCATGCTGCATGCTCGGTGGGCCTGTGGGCACCTACGGTGGGGGCATGGGTTTGTTCCAACAACCTCCATAGAGTTTTTTCCATGAATTCTAGACGTGGGTGGTCACGCCCAACAAAGACGCATGCTGCGCGCGGCTTGCGCGCACGTCCCACGCAGACGCTTGGGCATGCGGCGCGGGGACACACGCCCGCAGACGCATGCCGCGCTTGGAACTCTGCGCGCACGCCCCACACACGCCCGAAGGGCATGGCGCATGGTGGGCACGGAAGAGGTACAATAACCTCTCAATTATTTTTGTGATGCACCGTAGGCGTTCGTGTGCAAGCCTCGGCCACGGGCATGCGGCGCGCGCCCCACACACGCCCGTAGACGCTTGAAGGGTCGGCCCCCTGCGCGCACGCCCCCCGCAGACGCACGGGCATGCAGCGCGCGACCCACACACGCCCACTAACGCACGGCGCGCGCGCCCATGTGCGTGATTTGTACTCC
>NW_026123833.1:2500-10000 GCF_025177605.1 Cucumis melo
CTGCTTTAGGTGAAGGAAGTATGACTGCTTTACCAATAGTTGAGACCCAATCGGGAGATGTTTCAGCTTATATTCCTACTAATGTAATTTCCATTACCGATGGACAAATATTCTTATCTGCCGATCTATTCAATGCTGGAATCAGACCTTAATGTGGGTATTTCCGTCTCCAGAGTAGGATCTGCAGCTCAAATTAAAGCCATGAAACAAGTAGCCGGCAAATTAAAATTGGAATTGGCTCAATTTGCCGAATTAGAAGCCTTTGCGCAATTCGCTTCTGATCTCGATAAAGCTACTCAGAATCAATTGGCAAGAGGTCAACGATTACGTGAGTTGCTCAAACAATCCCAATCAGCACCTCTCACGGTAGACGAACAGATAATGACTGTTTATACCGGAACTAATGGTTATCTTGATTCATTAGAAATTGGACAAGTAAGGAAATTTCTTCTTGAGTTACGTACTTACGTAAAAACGAATAAACCTCAGTTTCAAGAAATAATCTCTTCTACGAAGACATTGACCACTGAAGCGGAAGCCCTTTTGAAAGAAGCTATTCAGGAACAGATGGAACGTTTTCTACTTCAAGACCAAGTATAAAAGAAAACAAGTAAAGTATAAATCAATTTTAGAACTTTCAAATGTTAAAATTGAAACATGAAATAATTTCATTCTTTTCATTTATTAGGTGTTAGTAGGTAGAATATATATATATATAATTTATATAAAATAAAAAATATATATAAATATATTAAAGAAAGTAGATAATATTTCTAGAAATATATATCAATATTAAAATGAAATGTAAATACAATTAAGAAATTTTTTTATAAATATAGTTAAAGTTAAAATTAGATTATATTTCTAATAATATATTTAGAATATCATAAATATCTTAATATTTGGAATTTGAATATCCTTTCTACTAATATCTTATCTTCAAATAAAACAGAATTGAATTATTAGTTTATTTATATAATAAATCTAAAACTAGAGTTACAATTAATATTAAAACTAATTTATAAATTACTATTAATAAATAAGCGTCTCTTATATTCAAATCATTCAAAATCTTTCCTTTCTTGACATGATATAGAAAATTTAAAACTAAAAAAAAAATATATGAAAAAAAAATTGCGTCCAATAGGATTTGAACCTATACCAAAGGTTTAGAAGACCTATGTCCTATCCATTAGACAATGGACGCTTTTGATTCCAATTTTTTTTTTTCGTATTTTCACCTCTCTTGTTCGTAAAAAAAATGTGTGAGAATTCCGGAAATTGCATATTGAATTCAATGATGCATTACATTAACTAATACATTAGTTAAAATTTAGTTAAAATTAAGTAAATTGAAAATTTTTATTTGAGTAATTCCATTATTAATTAATTTCTATTTATAATATATATAAATTATAAGATAAGAATATTATAAGATAAGATAAGCGGATAGCGGGAATCGAACCCGCATCGTTAGCTTGGAAGGCTAGGGGTTATAGTCGACGTTGATTCATCATTTTGAACTGAACGTCTCTAATTCAAAACCGAACGTGAAACTTTGGTTTCATTCGGCTCCTTTATGGAAGATGGATAAATTCCTAAATTTATAAGATGTAAACAAAAAAAAATACCATCCATAACATCTATGTCAGCCTTTCCGTCTGAATGCATTCAAAAGGACCCGCTTTATAGATGATCCCTATACAAGAGGAGATTATAACAATCTTTCCAGTTATTTATTTCGTTCCCTATTTCTATTTAATATAATCCTTAGGAAAAGTATTTTGTTTCCGCCGAGCTAAAAAAACGATGTCGACGTCTCTAGTAAACCAAAGACATTGTTTAATAGCTATTTTGTTTTGCTTCAATCTCCCTTATACAAAGAAAAAATTGAAGATTTAGTTACGATTAGAAAAAATTCCACCTTTATCCATGGATCCCTTATTCCTTCAATTGGAAGTATTGATCCAATTCAATAAAATTATGTTTCGTAATTTCATGATCCAATTTTTTCAATTTAGAACATATTTTTGGATACAAATCACGAGAATTTTTATTTTTCCTCGAATCTTTCATCGAGAGGTAAAGGATTAAATCCTTTTAAGAAATAAAGTTTTTGATCGGAATATTAATCAACCCGAAGGATCCCTTAACTATTAAGGGATTAATAGAACGAATCGCACTTTTACCACTAAACTATATCCGCTACAATGCAATTATTGTATATAAATGGACCTTTTGTCGAAGACGAAAATAAGTCGTATTAATAAGTAATAAAAAGATCGGATCAGAAAATAATCATGAAAATTTGAGCGTTGACGTATTTTCATCAGGGCCACTAATGAGATTAGGAAAAGAGGACTCGTTTTAATTAACTAATTAACAAGTTTTTTATTCTAGTAAAGTACTAAAAAATAATAATAAGAAATCGAACCTTGATTCTATATCATCTTTTTCTGTATCATAGGAATTGAAATAATAAATCTTCTTAGGATTCTTGTTGTTTCTATTTTTTTTTTTTTCAAAAACATTTTCAAATCAAATAAATAATTTGATCTACGATTTATTGGAACAAAAAAAGCCCGGCTAGGTACTGACCAGGCCAGGCCGTGGAACTAAAAATAAAAAGAAAAGGGCTTTTCGGATGAAATAAACTAAAAAAGGTACTTTCTTTTTATTTATAAATATTTTTATGAATCTTTAATATATTGGTATTATTTATATATTAGGATTGAAGATATCTCTTCTTTTGAGCCCTTATCTAATGAAATCTAATTTATCTAAATGGAATTCCTAATAAAAAAAAGTTTTTATCGATTTGATAGATATCCATCGATATATCTAGATAATTATCTATATCAATATAATGAAATTATATATCTATAAAGGGGTAGATAAAGATAATAAAGAGAGATAAAGAAGGGCTTTTTTCAAGCCTTTATTTTCTATTTTTTATACAATGTATCATAGTAATTATCCTTTTTCAATTTGGGGAGAGATGGCTGAGTGGACTAAAGCGTCGGATTGCTAATCCGTTGTACGATTTTTTTGTACCGAGGGTTCGAATCCCTCTCTTTCCGTTTCTGTCAATTACTTGGTATTTTTTTATAGTTGAGGAAAGATGTGGAATAGATAAAATGTTAAGAACATTTCAAAATCAAGCAAGGAAAAAAAATCTGATTTTGTTATTCTTCACGCCCCGGATTACGTCCCGGGTCATTAGATAGGAATCCGAAAATGAAGAGAGAAACAAAGAATATTACTACTGTATAAACAAATAGTTTGAGAGTAAGCATTACACAATCTCCAAGATCATTTTTTTTTTAAGAGAATAGATTCTCTATTTTAATCTGGTTTGACACCAAGAAATGCAGTGAAGTTATTTCTATAAATAGGAAAAAATTTTAAGAGTTGAGTCCTTGATTACTCAAAATTGGATTTCATACCCACAATTCTATATTGTGGGGGACTCGAAGAGGGTCGTTCAAAGGAAAAAAGTAAGAATAAGAAAATGAGAGTGATCCAGATTTATCATAGCTATAGAATAATTTCAATATTGGATTCAACTTAAAGCTTCAGACTGTATGTACAACTTATCTGATCTTATAACTAGTTAGAATCTTTTTTTTTTTTTTTTCTAGTAAATCATGAATTTGTCTCGGACAGTATTAAAAATATTATCGAAAGCTTACAGCAGCTTGCCAAACAAAAGCTAATAGAAAAAAGAATAGAGGTATTACTGGCATAACATCTACTATTGGATTCAAAAAAGCGTAGGCCTCGGGCAATTTGGCGACGAAAAAACTACTTGAATAAAGGAAAGAATTAAGACAGATACCGATGAAACTTAAGATATTAAGCATAACAATTTTTTTTTCTTTGTTCTTGAAGATAATTGTATTTCTTTTGATTTGATTGAGTTATTAATCCCCTATTATTGCTATGATATAAGGGATAAGGGAAAAATTAATAACATAAAGTAGGTCAAAAAACCTTTCTTTGATTTGAACTCAGCCAATCAAAAATCCTTCAATTCTCAAATAAAACGAGAATAGAAGAAATCCTACTTTCATACAATATCTTAATGGAATTATATGTAATGATCAATAAATTGAGTTTAATTGGATCTATAAACGTATCAAAATCTGAGCAACAATCTAATTTATTCTATAAATATTTGTACTGGAATTGACGACTAAGCACTACCAATATTAGTGTTTATTAGTGTTGAATATAAATGGGGCGTGGCCAAGTGGTAAGGCAACGGGTTTTGGTCCCGCTATTCGGAGGTTCGAATCCTTCCGTCCCAGAGTATGCGTATTATTATTATATATAATAATAGTATATTATAAGATATATGGAAAAATATTCGATATCAGACTATAGATTGCCGTTTTAAACAACCTTATGCTTAAGAGTCTAAATATAGATCGAATGTGATTGTTCTTTATTATTTTCTTATAATGATGCATTTCAGAAATGCGAAAGCCTCTATTATTCTCTATCTCTTAAATGGTTTGTGAAACCCGAGTATTTTTTTTCTGTGGATTTCTGAATTATAAACACGAAGGTCTTGTGTTTTTGGCACTAATGGAATTGAATTAATGGTCTTAAGAAACTTAAGACCTATTTAGGGTTTAGGGTACTAAATTTTAGAGTCAAATAAAAAAAAATAGGTAGGAACAATCGTTTACTCTAGATCTGTTTGACTTTCGCCTTATACAAGATAGTCTAGACCTCCGAAACTAGTCCAGTCCCCCGTAGGATCCTTTTTTTATTTATGATGCATCTACTCGATCTAATTGGGGGTAGATAGGAGTTAATCCATAACGGAAGATATCAATTTGAATATCTGCCCGAATCTGATTAACAAAGAATCAAGTTACATATGTAACATATTATGTATTTCTTTTCACCTCATTTTTTCGTATGTTTGTCTGTAATGAATAATTGTAAATCCAAGTAACAATTCATACATCTTTTTCACTTTATTTTAAGGAAAGATTATTGAGTCTCTTAAGTTAAATAAACTAGGCAGAAAATGCTGATATGTATGTATTGTTATTATCTATTTTTATCGTTTTATTTCTTTTTTTTTTTTTTATTTTAGATCTATCTAATTGATGGGTTAATCCCGAATATACATTTATTTATCATAATCAAATGTAATAAATCCTTTACAAAAATTTATTCAAATAATATTATAATATAATATTTAGGTAGTAAATTTTCAATCAAGTAAATCTTTTTAATTATTTCTTATGAGTCCTTGGTACTCGAAGAAGTGTTAAACTCGTGAATCCATTCTATGAAGAAATTGAAAAATGGAGATTCTTAATTATTCGTAATTAATTATTTCTTAATTGATTTTATAGAAATTTCAAAAAATCTCTCTCTATCTAGAAAATATCTATATATAGAGAAATAAATATTGCACTCATACAAAAAAATGTTATTGATACAATATATACAATAAAATATGGGTTTCAATAAATTGAAGTATTGCTAAGACTTTTTCAAAAACTACCCATGTCATAAGAGTATAGATTACTATGGACCAACTAACCCAATGACTATACATGATTCCATAAATGAATCAATTACATACCAGTTCCAAGAAATTAGAGGTTATGGTAAAACTTCGTTTAAAACGATGTGGTAGAAAGCAACGTGCGACTTGAAGGACATGATCCACTGTGGATTCTTACACCCACCATTTTATATTATATAGGAATGAAGATGCTCTTGACTCGACATAGTTTGTTCGGTTGCACTCGAGCTCTTTTTTTTTTTTAGGGTTTTTGATGTAAATAGTACATGATGGAGCTCGAGTAGAAAGTATTGATTCATTTATCAAGGGCAGAGATCTAGGGTTAGTGTCAATCAATAAGTTAAAACTACTTCGTAAGTATAGGTTCGGTATACAAATCGAAAGGATCCAATTCGAACAAGTTTCAAATTCAAACATCAAATTGGATTAAAAGTGTATCACACGAGAATCCATTATTTATATGATTCTTTGATAAAAAGGAAATCAAAAAAAATGGTATGTTGCTACCATTTTGAAACGATTAAAGATCACCGAAGTAATGTCTAAACCCAATGATTCAAGGAAAGGATAAAGGATCCCGGAACAAGTAAAAATCTTTTTCAATTGTCTCAATAACTAAACTAGATCAGAATGAAGAATCGAAATAGATTCTAACGGAGACAGGCAAAAATAAAGAGGTTAGAGACCGCTCAATAAATGAAATGCTTAAGCTTAAGGGTTTTTTTCCTTTGCGTGAGAGTTATCCAACTTGAGTTATGGGGATAAGAATGAGTTTTTTTTTTCAAAAGAAAAACAAAAGAATAAGAAAAAAATTTTTAAATCATAGTCTAATTGATTTAATAATCTATAGATCTATTTGACATTAATTAGAATTCTATACATAACTTTGAATTTCCTCGAGCCGTACGAGGAGAAAACTTCTTATACGGTTCTGGGGGGGGTACTTAAAATTTACATCTATCCCAATGAGCCGTTTATCGAATCATTGCAATTGATGTTCGATGCCGAAGAGAAGGAAGAGATCTTCGTAAAGTGGGTTTTTATGATCCGATAAAGAATCAAACCTATTTAAATGTTCCTGCTATTCTATATTTCCTTGAAAAGGGTGCTCAACCTACAGGAACTGTTCATGATATTTTAAAGAAGGCAGGTGTTTTTACGGAACTTCACCTTAATCAATAACCGAAATTCCATTTTTATTAATGAAATAAAAAAACGAGGGTGTGATAACTTAACTTGTATATAGCTTTGACTAACCTTTTCTTTAGTATTTCCCCCTCTCTCTTGTTCTATTCATACTATACACTTATTACCTTAAAATTGCGTCTTCGCTAATGAAAAAATCGATTTTTATTTTATTGATATAAATTGATCTAAGATGAATAGAAAAAAAATATATCGGGTTTATTCAATCCACAAACCCGATATATTTTTTTCTACTTCTTCCTTAATTTCTTCTTTCGCCTACATCTTTTATGTCTATCTATGTTGATTATCTCTATAGTGCCAATCTAAGTACGTAGTTTTTTTTAATTCTTTTCTATTATTTTAATAGAATTTATTATTATTAGAATATTTTCTCTTATTCTATTTTGTTAACTTTATCTAGTTAAATATAGTTATTCAACTCAAATTGTTATTTCCATTTGTTTTTTATTCATTTATAATTCTTTTGTTTTGTCCATTATAGGCGTTTTTCATTATTCACATTAATATTGACAACAGTGTATCAAACAAATATAATCCGATTGTGTATAAATGAAGCTAGTTATCTCCCTTTCATGACCCTTGCTTTTCACGCACATGATGGTCTCATTGTATTTTTTGTGATACAAAAAATTACTTTTGTGTAAGTGATATAAGAAGTTTTTTTTATTGCAATATTTTGATTACGTCATCTAATTTCATTTCTTTTGTTATTTTGATTCCGATTGTATCTACACAGAAAA
>NW_026123834.1:0-5000 GCF_025177605.1 Cucumis melo
TCTTTTGTCCCTTCCAGTCGATCGGAAAATAAAGAAATAGTTAATATATTCAAGATAATTACGTATTTACAAAATACCGTCTCAATTCATCCTATTTCATCAGATCCGGGATGTGATATGGTTCCGAAGGATGAACTGGATATGGACAGTTCCAATAAGATTTCATTCTTGAACAAAAATCCATTTATTTATTTATTTCATCTATTCCATGACCGGAACAGGAGGGGATACACGTTACACCACGATTTTGAATCAGAAGAGAGATTTCAAGAAATGGCAGATCTATTCACTCTATCAATAACCGAGCCGGATCTGGTGTATCATAAGGGATTTGCCTTTTCTATTGATTCCTACGGATTGGATCAAAAACAATTCTTGAATGAGGTATTCAACTCCAGGGATGAATCGAAAAAGAAATATTTATTGGTTCTACCTCCTATTTTTTATGAAGAGAATGAATCTTTTTATCGAAGGATCAGAAAAAAAATGGGTCCGGACCTCCCCCGGGAATGATTTGGAAGATCCAAAACAAAAAATAGTGGTATTTGCTAGCAACAACATAATGGAGGCAGTCAATCAATATAGATTGATCCGAAATCTGATTCAAATCCAATATTATGGGTACATAAGAAATGTATTGAATCGATTCTTTTTAATGAATAGATCCGATCGCGACTTGGAATATGGAATTCAAAGGGATCAAATAGGAAATGATACTCTGAATCATAGAACTATAATGAAATATACGATCAACCAACATTTATCAAATTTCAAAAAGGGTCAGAAGAAATGGTTCGATCCTCTTATTTTGATTTCTCGAACCGAGAGATCCATGAATCGGGATCCTAATGCATATAGATACAAATGGTCCAATGGGAGCAAGAATTTCCAGGAACATTTCATTTCTGAGCAGAAGAGCCATTTTCATTTTCAAGTAGTGTTCGATCGATTACGTATTAATCAATATTCGATTGATTGGTCTGAGGTTATCGATAAAAAAGATTTGTCTAAGTCACTTCGTTTCTTTTTGTCCAAGTTACTTGTTTTTTTGTCCAAGTTTCTTCTCTTTTTGTCTAACTCACTTCCTTTTTTCTTTGTGAGTTTCGGGAATATCCCCCTTCATAGGTCCGAGATCCACATCTATGAATTGAAAGGTCCGAATGATCAACTCTGCAATCAGTTGTTAGAATCAATAGGTCTTCAAATCGTTCATTTGAAAAAATTGAAACCCTTCTTATTGGATGATCATTATACTTCCCAAAAATCGAAATTCTTGATCAATGGAGGAACAATATCACCATTTTTGTTCAATAAGATACCAAAGTGGATGATTGACTCATTCCATACTAGAAATAATCGCAGGAAATCCTTTGATAACACGGATTCCTATTTCTCAATGATATCCCACGATCAAGACAATTGGCTAAATCCCGTGAAACCATTTCATAGAAGTTCATTGATATCTTCTTTTTATAAAGCAACTCGACTTCGATTCTTGAATAATCCACATCACTTCTGCTTCTATTGTAACAAAAGATTCCCTTTTTATGTGGATTATGTGGAAAAGGCCCGTATCAATAATTATGATTTTACGTATGGACAATTCCTCAATATCTTGTTCATTCGCAACAAAATATTTTCTTTGTGCGGCGGTAAAAAAAAACATGCTTTTTTGGAGAGAGATACTATTTCACCAATCGAGTCACAGGTATCTAACATATTCATACCTAACGATTTTCCACAAAGTGGTGACGAAAGGTATAACTTGTACAAATCTTTCCATTTTCCAATTCGATCCGATCCATTCGTTCGTCGAGCTATTTACTCGATCGCAGACATTTCTGGAACACCTCTAACAGAGGGACAAATAGTCAATTTTGAAAGAACTTATTGTCAACCTCTTTCAGATATGAATCTATCTGATTCAGAGGGGAAGAACTTGCATCAGTATCTCAATTTCAATTCAAACATGGGTTTGATTCACACTCCATGTTCTGAGAAATATTTACCATCCGAAAAGAGGAAAAAAACGGAGTCTTTGTCTAAAGAAATGCCTTGAGAAAGGGCAGATGTATAGAACCTTTCAACGAGATAGTGCTTTTTCAACTCTCTCAAAATGGAATCTATTCCAAACATATATGCCATGGTTCCTTACTTCGACAGGGTACAAATATCTAAATTTGCTATTTTTAGATACTTTTTCAGACCTATTGCCGATACTAAGTAGCATCCAAAAATTTGTATACATTTTTCATGATATATATGATCCATGCATAATATCATGGCGAATTCTTCAGAGAAAATTGTGTCTTCTACAATGGAATCTGATAAGTGAGATTTCGAGTAAGTGTTTACCTAATCTTCTTCTGTCCGAAGAAATGATTCATCGAAATAATGAGTCACCATCGATATCGACACATCTGAGATGGCCAAATGTTCGGGAGTTCCTCTATTCAATCCTTTTCCTTCTTCTTATTGCTGTATATCTCGTTCGTACACATCTTCTCTTTGTTTCTCGAGCCTATAGTGAGTTACAGACAGAGTTCGAAAAGGTCAAATCTTTGATGATTCCATCATACATGATTGAGTTGCGAAAACTTCTGGATAGGTATCCCAGGAATTCTTTCTGGTTAAAGAATCTCTTTCTAGTTGCTCTGGAACAATTAGGAGATTCTCTAGAAGAAATATGGGGTTCTGCTTCTGGTGGCAACATGCTATGGGGTGGCGGTCCCGCTTATGGGGTCAAATCAATACGTTCGAAGAAGAAAGATTGGAATATCAATCTCATCGATCTCATAAGTATCATACCAAATCCCATCAATCGAATCGCTTTTTCGAGAAATACGAGACATCTAAGTCATACAAGTAAAGAGATATATTCATTGATAAGAAAAAATGTGAACGGTGATTGGATTGATGAGAAAATCCAATCCTGGGTCTCGAACAGTGATTCGATTGATGATAAAGAAAGAGAATTCTTGATTCAGTTCTCCACCTTAACGACAGAAAAAAGGATTGATCAAATTCTATTGAGTCTGACTCATAGTGATCATTTATCAAAGAATGACTCTGGTTATCAAATGATTGAACAACCGGGAGTAATTTACTTACGATACTTAGTTGACATTCATAAAAAGTATCTAATGAATTATGAGTTCAATACATCCTGTTTAGCAGAAAGACGGACATTCCTTGCTCATTATCAGACAATCACTTATTCACAAACCTCGTGTGGGGCTAATAGTTTTCATTTCCCATCTCATGGAAAACCCTTTTCGCTCCGCTTATTAGCCCTCCCCCCCTCTAGGGGTATTTTAGTGATAGGTTCTATAGGAACTGGACGATCCTATTTGGTCAAATACCTAGCGACAAACTCCTATCTTCCTTTCGTTACAGTATTTCTGAACAAGTTGCTGGATAAGAAGCCTAAGGGTTTTCTTATTGATGATAGTGACGATATTGATGATAGTGACGATATTGATGATAGTGGCGATATTGATGATAGTGACGATATCGACCGTGACCTTGATACGGAGCTGGAGCTTCTAACTATGATGAATGCGCTAACTAAGGATATGATGCTGGAAATAGACCGATTTTATATCACCCTTCAATTCGAATTAGCAAAAGCAATGTCTCCTTGCATAATATGGATTCCAAACATTCATAATCTGTATGTGACTGAGTCGAATTACTTATCCCTTGGTCTATTAGTGAACTATCTCTCCAGGGATTTTGAAAGATGTTCCACTACAAATATTCTTGTTATTGCTTCGACCCATATTCCCCAAAAAGTGGATCCCGCTCTAATAGCTCCGAATAAATTGAATACATGCATTAAAATACGAAGGCTTCTTATTCCACAACAACGAAAGCACTTTTTCACTCTTTCATATACTAGGGGATTTCGCTTGGAAAAGAAAATGTTCCATACTAATGGATTCGGTTCCATAACCATGGGTTCCAATGTACGAGATCTTGTAGCACTTACCAATGAGGCCCTATCGATTAGTATTACGCAGAAGAAATCAATTATAGACACTAATATAATTCAATCTGCTCTTCATAGACAAACTTGGGATTTGCTATCCCAGGTAAGATCGTTTCAGGATCATGCGATCCTTTTCTATCAGATAGGAAGGGCTGTTGCACAAAATGTACTTCTAAGTAATTGCTCCATAGATCCTATATCTATCTATATGAAGAAGAAATCATGTAACGAAGGGGGTTCTTATTTGTACAACTGGTACTTCGAACTTCAAACGAGCATGAAGAAATTAATGATACTTCTTTATGTTTTGATTTGTTCTGCCGGATTGGTCGTTCAAGACCTTTGGTCTCTACCCGGACCCGATGAAAAAAATGGGATCTATGGACTCGTTGAGAATGATTCTGATCTAGTTCATGGCCTATTAGAAGTAGAAGGCGCTCTGTTGGGATCCTCACGGACAGAAAAAGATTGCAGTCGATTTGATAATGATCGAGTGACATTGCTTCTTCGGCCCGAACCCAGGAATCCCTTAGATATGATACAAAATGGATCTTGTTCTATCGTTGATCAGAGATTTCTCTATCAACAATACGAATCGGAGTTTGAAGAAGGGGAAGGAGTCCTCGACCCGCAACAGATAGAGATAGAGGAGGATTTCTTCAATTACATAGTTTGGGCTCCTAGAATATGGCGCCCTTGGGGCTTTCTATTTGATTGTATCAAAAGGCTCAATGAATTGGGATTTCCCTATTGGGCTAGGTCATTTCGGGGCAAGCGGATCATTTATGATAAAGAGGATGAGCTTCAAGAGAATGATTTGGAGTTCTTGCAGAGTGGAACCGTGCAGTACCAGACACGAGATAGATCTTCCAAAGAACAAGGCTTTTTTCGAATAAGCCAATTCATTTGGGATCCTGCAGATCCACTCTTTTTCCTATTCAAAGATCATCCTTTTGTCTCTGTGTTTTCACATCGAGAATTCTTTGGAGATGAAGAGATGTCAAAGTGG
>NW_026123834.1:22500-25206 GCF_025177605.1 Cucumis melo
GGTGAAAACTCGATTGCAATAAAAGAAATAAGTAAAAAAGTTCCCTCGCTGGTCATACAAATTAATCACGGAGACAGACCAACTGATCCAAGAAAACGACGAAGATATGCCCGGAAGATCATCAAATTCGTTCAAGAAGAGCCAAAAATGTCATACTTTTTAATGATAGGAATAAGCTTACTGATCGGCAAAAGGCGAACGAAAAAATTAGAAATATTCCTACTAATACTAATATCAACTATACTGATGAGTCTGAGGACTCAGATCAAATTTCTCTGATACGCTATTCCTACCAATCGGATTTTCGTCGAGAGCTAATCAAAGGCTCTATGCGTGCTCAACGACGTAAAACATTTATTGGGAAACTGTTTCAAAAACGTGTACATTCTTTTTCTTTTTTTTGACAGAGTAGCCAAATCTCGTTTTTTTGATATTCCTGGTCTAATGAAAAAACTTTTTAGACCTTGGATATGGACAAACACAGAATTGACTATTTCGAATAATAGAGAAGAAACGAGAAGCGAAAATATGCAAAAAAGTAGAAAGTTGTTGAAAAGCACCTTAGAAGAAAGACGTATAGAAATAGGAGAACTCTGGGATAGCATTCGATTTGCTCAAGTAATAAGAGGTTCTTTGTTAATAACTCAATCAATTATTAGAAAATATATTGTCTTACCCTCATTGATAATAGCTAAAAACCTTACCCGTATGCTATTATTTGCAGTTCCTGACTGGTATGAGGATTTTCAAAATTGGAATAAAGAAATTCATATAAAGTGCACATATAATGGTATTCCATTATCAGAAAACGAATTTCCAAAAAATTGGTTAACAGACGGTATTCAAATAAGATCTTATTTCCTTTTCGTCTGAAACCGTGGCCCAAATCTAGGTTAGAATCCCCTGATTCAATAAAAAAGAAAAGGGATTTTTCTTTTTTAACAATTTTGGGAATGGAAACTGACCTTCCTTTTGGTACTGGCACAAGAAACCTTTCGTTTTTTGAACCCGAGTTAATAACCGAAAGAGCAAAAAATTTAAAAAACTGGACAAAGATGTGTATTGGAAGACTTTTAAGAACAAAGTTGTTTATAAAAATTTTCAAAGAAATTATAAATTTTTCAAAAGAAAAAAAAAAAAGAGGTCACCGAAAACATTTTATTTATAAAGATAAAAGAAGGAATAAAAGCACTTTTACAAAGAACCCCAATTCCATTATTTCAATTGAAAGAAATATACAAGTTGAATCAAGCTAAAAACGAAAAAAATTCGATAATAAGTAATCGAATGATCCAAGACTCGTCCATTGTAATTAGTTCTATGGATTGGACAAATTTTTCATTGAGAGAAAAAAAAATGAAAGATTTGACTGATAGAACAAACACCATACTAAAAAAAATTGAAAAAATTAGAAAAGACACGAAACAAGAGTTGCTAAATACAGAAATTAGTCCTAACAAAATAAGTTATGATGATAAAAATATTTGAATCTCAGAAAAATATTTTAAAGATATTAAAAAAAAGAAATGTACGATTAATTCGTAAATCGCATCATTTTCTAAATTTTTTTGTTGAAAAATATCTATGTATATGTTTTCAACGTATGATTAATATGCCGAGGAATGGCCAACTTTTTATTGAATCAATAAAAAAAAAATTTACTAAATCCATTTTCAATAATGAATCAAATCAAGAAAGAATTGATAAAACAAATCAAAGTATAATTGACTTTATTTCAACTATCAAAAAGTCACTTTCCAATATTACTAATAAGAATGGAAAGATCTTTTTGGACTTATCATACTTGTCGCAAGCATATTTATTTTACAAATTATCACAAACACAAATTATTAATTTATCTAAGTTAAGACCTGTCTTTCAATATCACGGAACATCTCGTTTTCTTAAGAATGAAATAGAGGATTATTTTGTTGAAGTTGTTGGAGCACACGAAATATTACATTCCGACCTAAAACAAAATAATCTTGAAAATTCTGGAATGAGAAATCAATGGAAAAACTGGTTAAGGGGTCATTATAACTTGGATTTATATCCGATTAGATGGTCAAAATTACTCCCCCAAAAATGGCGAAATAGAGTTAAGCAAGATCGTAAAAATAAAGATTTTAACCAATGTTTTTCAGATGAAAAAAACCGATTAATTGCTTACAAAAAACAAAATCATTTTGAAATAGACGACTCATTACCGAATAAAAAAGATAAGAAAATAAAAAAATATATATATGATTGTTTTATCATATAAATCTATTAATTATGAAGATAATAAAGATTCATATATTGTTGAATTACCAGTAGAAGTAAAAAAATAATCAAGAAAGTTCTTATAAGTACAACACGGATAAATGTAAATTTATTGATATACTGACTGATATCCTTATCAATAATTATCTACGAGAAGATGATATTATAGATCTGGAAAAAACTATGGATAGAAAATATTTTGATTGGAGAATGCTGCATTTTTCTATTAAAAATAAGGTCGATATTCGATCCTGGATCCATATTGAGGCTGACACGAACAGTAAAAAAAATACTAAAACTGGGGTTAATCATTTTCAACTAATTAAAAAAATAAATAAGAAACATTTGTTTTATCTGACAATTAATCAAGATAAAAAAAGCAACCGATCCAACAAAAAAAAACAAACTTTTTTTGATTGGATGAGAATGAATGAAGAAATACTA
>NW_026123835.1:0-7500 GCF_025177605.1 Cucumis melo
GTACTGTTTGTTGACCATAATTCATGAACCCAGTTACCATAGGGAACATATTATAATATCTCTAAAGAATTTTATGTTTGTTTCTTTCTCTTGTTTGAGCAAGTCGTGAATATAGAATATGGTATTCCTTTACAATGAAAAGAGTTGAAAAGATGTTGTTAATAATAGATTACCGAGAGATATAGGTAAAAGAAATTTCCATCCAAGATTTAATAGTTGATCTATTCTTAGTCGGGGTAAAGTCCATCTTGTTGCTATAGAAATGAACAAGAACAAATAAGTTTTCGCTAATGTAATAAAGATACTAATTGTCATTCCAAAGACTTCATACACTTTATTTATTTCAAATAGTTCATAACCTAATATGTATGGAATAGAGATATCCCAACCACCCAAGTAAAGAACAGTTACAAATAACGAAGAAACTAATAGATTTAGATAGGAAGCAACATAAAATAAACCAAATTTTATACCTGAATACTCAGTTTGATAACCCGCTACTAATTCTTCTTCTGCTTCTGGTAAATCAAAAGGTAATCTCTCGCATTCTGCTAAGGAAGAAATTAGAAAAATAACAAACCCTATAGGTTGACGCCACAAATTCCAACCCCAAAAACCATATTTTGATTGAGCCTCAACTATATCAACGGTACTAGAACTGTTAGATAATTATAGTCGGTAATAACATCACTGTTCTCATCGCTATTACAGAACCGTACATGAGATTTTCACCTCATACGGCTCCTTGAGGGCCTTAAATAAATCTAAGGAGCGTATCGGGATTATTTATCTTGTCTTGCTATGTTTTTTTTGTAGAATACTATAAGATAAAAATATACTATAAGATAAAAATCTATCGTGTGTCCCCAAATTAACCCAATAGAATTCTGTCTGTTATAATAATAAAGAAAAAGGTTACTTCTGAATTGATCTCATCCTTTAAAAAAAATTCTTTGTTGAGTAATAACTTAATTCTTTACTAAAATACTATTTATTATAAATATCAATAACCCATTGTTTTCAATTACGAAAAAAAAATTGGCTATTCCATTAGTTCATGAATTCGGACATGAATTCTATCTCTATGAATAGGGAGATAGGAAAGAAATGCATATAGTAATGGAGATAAGAAACAATAAAAAATATCTCTTTTTTTTTTTTTTTGTAATTGGATTCTTTCCATTTTTTTTTCGTTCCTATTCTTCTTTCTGAGAAAAAGGGTACTTACTCAATAAGGGATTATTTCGTTTCCGATAGTCATTTATTTAATGGGTGGATAGGCGTATACTCTGGATCGGAATCGTGGGGAGTACTGCCTGATCATTTCTACAAACTTAAAGCCCCAATTCGTATTCTTTTTATATTATGCATTTTGCAAAAATGTCCTTCTCTCTCTTTTGGTTTTGGATAATTTTGAAAATCTCCATTACTAATCCTTTGTATATCTTGGTGTTTCTAACCATCCACTCATTTTTGCTCAATCGGCTGTGTTATGGTAATACACATATGGTAGTACATAAAAATAATAGTGAAAACTCAATCCGGTTGATCTTTTGAGTCCGCTTCAAGACAGGATAACTAGTGACCCAATCTTGGGGCTCTCTTGCGCCTATATTTTTTTCTGCTTAACTCTTATACATAGAAAATGAGACTTAATATTTTGACTGCTAATTTTTATTTATATAAGCTGTTTTCTTTCACTCATATAACTATCTGATTTAGTTCATTAATCCGAATAATAAATATAAAAATGAGGATATCTATTCAATGCATTTCAACCCTTTTCTCGAAAAAAAGTGGGAGAAGTTTATGTCTCAACGAATCACACGTAGAGATATTGATAATACACATAGAGTTAATGGTATTTCATAACTAATTGATTGAGCAGCAGCTCGTAGACCACCTAAGAAGGAATATTTATTATTGGATCCATATCCTGACATAAGAAGTCCGATGGGAGCAACACTTGAAATGGCAATCCATAAAAAAACACCGATAGGTAGATCGGCTAAAACAAGGCGATAACCAAAAGGAATTACTGAATAGCTTAGTAAAATTGATATGACTGCTATCGATGGTCCCATACTGAATAAGCGAGTATCACCTCTAGATGGAAGCAGATTTTCTTTAAAAAGTAGTTTTGTACCATCTGCTAAAGCTTGAAGAACTCCCAAAGGACCAGCATATTCAGGTCCAATCCGTTGTTGTATTCCTGCGGATATTTCTCTTTCTAACCATACAATTACTAGTACGCCTATTGTGATTCCCAATACAGTAGTCAAAATAGGGACAAGTACCCATAGAATTCCATAGAATTCTTTTAAGAATTCCAATCTCGAAAAAGAATTGATATCTTGGACTTGTGATGTATCAATTATCATTTTAACGATCAACTTCTCCCATAATGATATCTATGCTACCTAGTATTGTCATAATATCAGCCAATTTCATTCTTTTAACTAACTGAGGAAGAATTTGCAAATTGATAAAACCCGGCGGGCGAATTTTCCACCTCCAAGGAAAACCACCCCTGATCCCCTATCAAAAAAATGCCCAATTCTCCTTTGGGGGCTTCGACTCTCACATAAAGTTCTTGTTTCGCCAATTCAAAAGTTGGCGAAGGTTTTTTACTAATGAATCGATAGTCAAAGTCATTCCATTCCGGAGACCTTGCTCGATCAAAAGATCGTATTTCTAAATTTTCATAAGGTCCCCCCTGGAATTCCTTCCAAAGCTTGTTGAATAATTTTTACGGATTCCGTCATCTCAGCAAGTCTGACTAAATAACGAGCTAATGAATCGCCTTCTTTTTGCCACTGAACTTCCCAATCAAATTCGTCATAACACTCATAACGATCAACTTTACGAAGATCCCATGGTATTCCGGAAGCTCGTAGCATTGGTCCTGATAACCCCCAATTTATGACCTCTTCTCCAGAAATAATACCTACTCCCTCAACTCGTTCTAAAAAAATAGGATTTTGTGTAATAAGTTTTTGATATTCAGCAACCGCTGTCAAAAAATAATCGCAGAAATCCAAACATTTATCTATCCATCCATGAGGTAGATCAGCCGCGACTCCCCCGATACGAAAAAAATTATGCATCATTCTCATACCGGTGGCTGCTTCGAATAGATCATATACTAATTCTCGTTCTCTGAAAATATAGAAGAAGGGAGTCTGTGCGCCAATATCCGCCATAAAAGGGCCAAGCCATAACAGATGAGAAGCTATACGACTCAACTCCAACATAATTACTCTGATATAGCTAGCTCTTTTGGGGACTTGAATATTTCCCAACTGTTCTGGACCATTTACGGTTATTGCTTCTGTAAACATAGTAGCTAAATAATCCCAACGTGTTACATAAGGTAGATATTGTATAATTGTTCGGTTTTCTGCAATTTTTTCCATCCCTCTGTGTAAATAACCCAATATTGGTTCACAGTCAATAACATCTTCACCATCCAAAGTAAGGATGAGTCGAAGAACACCGTGCATTGAGGGGTGGTGAGGTCCCATATTGACTATCATGAGGTCTTTTCTTGTAGCCGGTCCATTCATAAGTTTTTCCTCGATTCATCTTTTCTTTCCATGAATTGCTGAAAATTAAAATAAGTTCATAAAAATGCAAGATCTAATAAATCAAATAATTAAAAATTACTTTTTAAATTACTGAGTTTTTGACTCCCGAATATCCAATTGATTAATTAATTCTTTATAACGCATTTTATTTTTCTTTGATAAATAAGAAAGTAATCGTTGGCGTTTTCCGAGAATTTTACGTAGACCTCTTTGAGATAAATAGTCTTTTTTGTGCAATTCCAAATGTGAAGTAAGTCTTCGTATCTTATTGGTGAAACTGACTACTTGAAATTCAACAGATCCTCCATTTTCTTTTTTTTCTTCTTGCGAAATAACTGAGCTGAATGAATTTTTTACCATAAAATTAAATCTCCTTAGCCTTCTTTTTTTTTATAAATTATTATTGATCAGTAATAATAATGTTACTCGTTTTAATTTGATATACACAATAATCTTACTTTGATTAAGAATTTCTATTCTTTTTTTTTTTTAATAAAATCTAGCAATCCCTTTTTTGAAAATTTCAGATAGGTATACAAAAGTCTGGTATATTTTTGCATGCACAAAAAATATTTAGACTGCAATTTTCAATTTAAAATGAAATAAGAATATTTTCTTGATTCATTTCTAAATCTAATAGATACGTCATTAAATTCAATTAATATCATCTATCAGAATCTAAGAGAGTGCCATATGTGTATTTCTTTGTCTTCATATACCATATAAGGTACGGGCAATATAGGAAAAATGTAGCATTAACTAATTTGCAATTGTGGATACATATGGATCCTTAGCATACTAAAACGACTGCTATTATTGGTATCAAACCAATACCGATTCATACAAGCTAAATCTTCTAATCGATAATTGGGCCAAAGAAAGAACTTTAATTTTTTTAGTTGATTTTGATATCTATCAAGATGTTTGCTTGTTTTATCTAAAACTTGATCATCTGTTTTCACCTTATTTCCATTGTAAAATGCTGTATTTCTCTGGATATCATTTTTATTCCCAGAATTGAAACAAATTAGAATTCTAAACTCTCTACGACCTCTAGGGGATAAGATATTTTCCGGAACAAGCAAATCATAATAATTGCTGGTTCTATTTTCAGTCATTTTTTGAGGTATTGCAATGGATTCAGCAAAACTCCTCTTATAAGGATAGCCTTTTTCTTGATATTTTTGATTAAATTGGTACTTATTCTTATGAACTAATGAAATACCTATGGTTTGAGACATAATAAATTTTCCATCATTTTTTACAGACAGACGAATGGGTTCTATAATAAGTATTCCAGTTCTAATTAATTCTGAAAGAATCAAGCCCTTCGAAGATAGCAGAATATCCAGACTCAGGTTGCCATTTTGAATAGAGGATATATAAATTTGTTTGGGATCTAGCAGTCTAACCAGGAGACAACATATTTTGATGTTATTGAAAATTTTTTTATTTACGTATGCCGAACCATCCCATCTGCATTGAACACGAAAATATTTTTTTAGTAACAACTCAAACTCCTTGCTCATCTTTTTCGCGTATTGGTTTTGATTTATACGTTTTCTCCTATCTGCTACCGCAGAATCTTCTTGAAGATTTTTTTTGTGGTTTGAGTGAACTGAGTCAAGATCCTCTTTGGCCACAGATTCCTTTTCTGCTTTATTTCCATTTTCTAATTCAAAAGTTTTTTCCTTCGCTGATAGAAAAAGAGATCCTTTTTTCTTTTCAATGAGTTTTTTTTTTTTAACTAAAAATTTCATTTCCATTCAATTTTTTTTCATTTCCATTCAAATTAAAAAGAAGTGATTTGATTGGTATCAGCCATGGATTAATCTTATATGCATTATAAAGTATCAAAAATTCTGGAAAGACCCACCCACGTTTCAAATTCGATCTGGAACCACTTAGTATTTCTTCATTCATTCTCATCCAATCAAAAAAAGTTTGTTTTTTTTTGTTGGATCGGTTGCTTTTTTTATCTTGATTAATTGTCAGATAAAACAAATGTTTCTTATTTATTTTTTTAATTAGTTGAAAATGATTAACCCCAGTTTTAGTATTTTTTTTACTGTTCGTGTCAGCCTCAATATGGATCCAGGATCGAATATCGACCTTATTTTTAATAGAAAAATGCAGCATTCTCCAATCAAAATATTTTCTATCCATAGTTTTTTCCAGATCTATAATATCATCTTCTCGTAGATAATTATTGATAAGGATATCAGTCAGTATATCAATAAATTTACATTTATCCGTGTTGTACTTATAAGAACTTTCTTGATTATTTTTTACTTCTACTGGTAATTCAACAATATATGAATCTTTATTATCTTCATAATTAATAGATTTATATGATAAACAATCATATATATATTTTTTTATTTTCTTATCTTTTTTATTCGGTAATGAGTCGTCTATTTCAAAATGATTTTGTTTTTTGTAAGCAATTAATCGGTTTTTTTCATCTGAAAAACATTGGTTAAAATCTTTATTTTTACGATCTTGCTTAACTCTATTTCGCCATTTTTGGGGGAGTAATTTTGACCATCTAATCGGATATAAATCCAAGTTATAATGACCCCTTAACCAGTTTTTCCATTGATTTCTCATTCCAGAATTTTCAAGATTATTTTGTTTTAGGTCGGAATGTAATATTTCGTGTGCTCCAACAACTTCAACAAAATAATCCTCTATTTCATTCTTAAGAAAACGAGATGTTCCGTGATATTGAAAGACAGGTCTTAACTTAGATAAATTAATAATTTGTGTTTGTGATAATTTGTAAAATAAATATGCTTGCGACAAGTATGATAAGTCCAAAAAGATCTTTCCATTCTTATTAGTAATATTGGAAAGTGACTTTTTGATAGTTGAAATAAAGTCAATTATACTTTGATTTGTTTTATCAATTCTTTCTTGATTTGATTCATTATTGAAAATGGATTTAGTAAATTTTTTTTTTATTGATTCAATAAAAAGTTGGCCATTCCTCGGCATATTAATCATACGTTGAAAACATATACATAGATATTTTTCAACAAAAAAATTTAGAAAATGATGCGATTTACGAATTAATCGTACATTTCTTTTTTTTAATATCTTTAAAATATTTTTCTGAGATTCAAATATTTTATCATCATAACTTATTTTGTTAGGACTAATTTCTGTATTTAGCAACTCTTGTTTCGTGTCTTTTCTAATTTTTTCAATTTTTTTTAGTATGGTGTTTGTTCTATCAGTCAAATCTTTCATTTTTTTTTCTCTCAATGAAAAATTTGTCCAATCCATAGAACTAATTACAATGGACGAGTCTTGGATCATTCGATTACTTATTATCGAATTTTTTTCGTTTTTAGCTTGATTCAACTTGTATATTTCTTTCAATTGAAATAATGGAATTGGGGTTCTTTGTAAAAGTGCTTTTATTCCTTCTTTTATCTTTATAAATAAAATGTTTTCGGTGACCTCTTTTTTTTTTTCTTTTGAAAAATTTATAATTTCTTTGAAAATTTTTATAAACAACTTTGTTCTTAAAAGTCTTCCAATACACATCTTTGTCCAGTTTTTTAAATTTTTTGCTCTTTCGGTTATTAACTCGGGTTCAAAAAACGAAAGGTTTCTTGTGCCAGTACCAAAAGGAAGGTCAGTTTCCATTCCCAAAATTGTTAAAAAAGAAAAATCCCTTTTCTTTTTTATTGAATCAGGGGATTCTAACCTAGATTTGGGCCACGGTTTCAGACGAAAAGGAAATAAGATCTTTATTTGAATACCGTCTGTTAACCAATTTTTTGGAAATTCGTTTTCTGATAATGGAATACCATTATATGTGCACTTTATATGAATTTCTTTATTCCAATTTTGAAAATCCTCATACCAGTCAGGAACTGCAAATAATAGCATACGGGTAAGGTTT
>NW_026123836.1:10000-20000 GCF_025177605.1 Cucumis melo
TTTATTTGCGAATCCTTTTGTTTAATCCTAAAAAAATTACGTATTTTTTTTCGTATTTTATTTACTTGGACTTGCTGCTCTTGCTTTTTCGAATTATACGAAGCTTTCACTCCTACAATTACTTATTCGTTGGGACAATAACCTATGGGAAGGATTGATTTGAGGATGAGGCATTAGCATACTGACTCGCCTTCTTCCTTCCCTTTCTTAGTCCAATCTCGAATGGAACTTTTTTTTTAGGATTCTTACAACATATTTTTTACTCTATTTCGAATAGAAATAGGAAATTAATAAAATAAAAAAAAATAGAAAGAAATAGATAATTAGTTTTATCTATAAAAGGAGATCATATGAAAAATGTAACCGATTCTTTCATTTCTTTGGGTTACTGGCCATCCGCCGAGAGTTTCGGATTTAATACCGATATTTTAGCAACAAATCCAATAAATCTAAGCGTAGTGCTTGGTGTATTGATTTTTTTTGGAAAGGGAGTGTGTGCGAGTTGTTTATTTCAAGAATAAGTTGGATACAACCAACTGTACTTTTCTAGTTATAACTACGAAAAGGTGCATGATCCCGCGAATTACTTCTGACAAAATGAAGAAATCATATTGAAGAACCATAGCATTTCGTGATTCATTGGTAAATCAACTTTGATTCTCTATCAACCAATAATGTGGGACTATTAACATGGTTAAAACGTTTGAAGTCCAGACGTAGCATGGTACTCTTTCTACTACTATGTTAATACATAGTTAATACATAAATCGTTTCAAATAGTTGGGCTTTTTTTTCGATATAGAACACTCATGTCGATAAAATGATTTGAACCCCCCCTTTTTTATTATTTTCTATTTTAATAGAATATTAGAATTTTTTTGTAAAAAACTAAAAAAATGAGGATTTCACCCTCATTTTTTCTTTTTTATCCAATGCTGAATCGATGACCTATGTTATGTATAAAGTAAGAAAATTTTTTTGGATTTCAAGAAAAAAAAAGAAACAACTTTGCTGACAATTGTTTGTTTGGTCAGAAGAGTCCTCCGAATATTCGGGTCTTGGATTAATGATCCATATTTTTTTCTTTTTCTTTGTGGAATATGAATAGAGAAAAGAGGATAGGCTCATTACATTCAAAAAGATATATGGGAATTTCTCAGAAATAATTGCAATAATTGAGCGTGAGAGCCAAATGAATCGAAAGATTCATGTTTGGTTCGGGAAGGGATCGTCGAAGTTTTGAAATGAATGGAAAGACAATCTACTTTCATTAAGTGATTTATTAGATAATCGAAAACAGAGGATCTTGAAAACAATTCAAAATTCAGAAGAACTACGTGAGGGGGCCATTGAACAGCTGGAAAAAGCCCGGGCTCGCTTACGAAAAGTTGAAATGGAAGCCGATCAGTTTCGAGTGAATGGATATTCTGAGATAGAACGAGAAAAATTGAATTTGATTAATTCAACTTCTAAAAGTTTGGAACAATTAGAAAATTATAAAAATGAAACTATTCGTTTTGAACAACAAAAAGCGATTAATCAAGTACGACAACAGGTTTTCCAACAAGCCTTACAAGGAGCTCTAGGAACTCTGAATAGTTGTTTGGACAACGAGTTACATTTACGTACCATCAGTGCTAATATTGGCATGTTTGGGACGATGAAAGAAATAACTAACTGATTAGTCCTTCTACTGTAGGCATTATTTTTTTTTCTTAAAAAAAAATAATTACGAAATACTCATGGTAACCATTCAAGCAGATGAAATTAGTAATATTATTCGTGAACGTATTGAGCAATATAATAGAGAAGTAAAAATTGTAAATACCGGTACTGTACTTCAAGTAGGCGACGGCATTGCTCGTATTTATGGTCTTGATGAAGTAATGGCAGGTGAATTAGTAGAATTTGAAGAGGGTACTATAGGCATAGCTCTAAATTTAGAATCAAATAATGTTGGTGTTGTATTAATGGGTGATGGTTTGCTGATACAGGAGGGAAGTTCTGTAAAAGCAACGGGAAGAATTGCTCAGATACCAGTAAGCGAGGCTTATTTAGGTCGTGTTATAAATGCCCTGGCTAAACCTATTGATGGCCGAGGTGAAATTTCATCTTCTGACTCTCGGTTAATTGAATCCCCCGCTCCTGGTATTATTTCGAGACGTTCCGTATACGAGCCTCTTCAAACAGGACTTATTGCTATTGATTCAATGATTCCTATCGGACGTGGTCAGCGAGAATTAATTATTGGGGACAGGCAGACCGGTAAAACTGCAGTAGCCACGGATACGATTCTCAATCAACAAGGGCAAAATGTAATATGTGTTTATGTAGCTATTGGTCAAAAAGCATCTTCTGTGGCTCAAGTAGTGACTACTTTACAGGAAAGGGGCGCAATGGAATACACTATTATAGTAGCCGAAACGGCAGATTCTCCGGCTACATTACAATACCTTGCCCCTTATACAGGAGCAGCTTTGGCTGAATATTTTATGTACAGAAAACAACACACTTCAATCATTTATGATGATCCCTCCAAACAAGCACAAGCTTATCGACAAATGTCTCTTCTTTTACGAAGACCGCCGGGCCGCGAAGCTTATCCGGGAGATGTTTTTTATTTGCATTCACGCCTTTTGGAAAGAGCCGCTAAATTAAGTTCTGCTTTAGGTGAAGGAAGTATGACTGCTTTACCAATAGTTGAGACCCAATCGGGAGATGTTTCAGCTTATATTCCTACTAATGTAATTTCCATTACCGATGGACAAATATTCTTATCTGCCGATCTATTCAATGCTGGAATCAGACCTGCTATTAATGTGGGTATTTCCGTCTCCAGAGTAGGATCTGCAGCTCAAATTAAAGCCATGAAACAAGTAGCCGGCAAATTAAAATTGGAATTGGCTCAATTTGCCGAATTAGAAGCCTTTGCGCAATTCGCTTCTGATCTCGATAAAGCTACTCAGAATCAATTGGCAAGAGGTCAACGATTACGTGAGTTGCTCAAACAATCCCAATCAGCACCTCTCACGGTAGACGAACAGATAATGACTGTTTATACCGGAACTAATGGTTATCTTGATTCATTAGAAATTGGACAAGTAAGGAAATTTCTTGTTGAGTTACGTACTTACGTAAAAACGAATAAACCTCAGTTTCAAGAAATAATCTCTTCTACGAAGACATTGACCACTGAAGCGGAAGCCCTTTTGAAAGAAGCTATTCAGGAACAGATGGAACGTTTTCTACTTCAAGACCAAGTATAAAAGAAAACAAGTAAAGTATAAATCAATTTTAGAACTTTCAAATGTTAAAATTGAAACATGAAATAATTTCATTCTTTTCATTTATTAGGTGTTAGTAGGTAGAATATATATATATATAATTTATATAAAATAAAAAATATATATAAATATATTAAAGAAAGTAGATAATATTTCTAGAAATATATATCAATATTAAAATGAAATGTAAATACAATTAAGAAATTTTTTTATAAATATAGTTAAAGTTAAAATTAGATTATATTTCTAATAATATATTTAGAATATCATAAATATCTTAATATTTGGAATTTGAATATCCTTTCTACTAATATCTTATCTTCAAATAAAACAGAATTGAATTATTAGTTTATTTATATAATAAATCTAAAACTAGAGTTACAATTAATATTAAAACTAATTTATAAATTACTATTAATAAATAAGCGTCTCTTATTCAAATCATTCAAAATCTTTCCTTTCTTGACATGATATAGAAAATTTAAAACTAAAAAAAAATATATGAAAAAAAATTGCGTCCAATAGGATTTGAACCTATACCAAAGGTTTAGAAGACCTATGTCCTATCCATTAGACAATGGACGCTTTTGATTCCAATTTTTTTTTTCGTATTTTCACCTCTCTTGTTCGTAAAAAAAATGTGTGAGAATTCCGGAAATTGCATATTGAATTCAATGATGCATTACATTAACTAATACATTAGTTAAAATTTAGTTAAAATTAAGTAAATTGAAAATTTTTATTTGAGTAATTCCATTATTAATTAATTTCTATTTATAATATATATAAATTATAAGATAAGAATATTATAAGATAAGATAAGCGGATAGCGGGAATCGAACCCGCATCGTTAGCTTGGAAGGCTAGGGGTTATAGTCGACGTTGATTCATCATTTTGAACTGAACGTCTCTAATTCAAAACCGAACGTGAAACTTTGGTTTCATTCGGCTCCTTTATGGAAGATGGATAAATTCCTAAATTTATAAGATGTAAACAAAAAAAAATACCATCCATAACATCTATGTCAGCCTTTCCGTCTGAATGCATTCAAAAGGACCCGCTTTATAGATGATCCCTATACAAGAGGAGATTATAACAATCTTTCCAGTTATTTATTTCGTTCCCTATTTCTATTTAATATAATCCTTAGGAAAAGTATTTTGTTTCCGCCGAGCTAAAAAAACGATGTCGACGTCTCTAGTAAACCAAAGACATTGTTTAATAGCTATTTTGTTTTGCTTCAATCTCCCTTATACAAAGAAAAAATTGAAGATTTAGTTACGATTAGAAAAAATTCCACCTTTATCCATGGATCCCTTATTCCTTCAATTGGAAGTATTGATCCAATTCAATAAAATTATGTTTCGTAATTTCATGATCCAATTTTTTCAATTTAGAACATATTTTTGGATACAAATCACGAGAATTTTTATTTTTCCTCGAATCTTTCATCGAGAGGTAAAGGATTAAATCCTTTTAAGAAATAAAGTTTTTGATCGGAATATTAATCAACCCGAAGGATCCCTTAACTATTAAGGGATTAATAGAACGAATCGCACTTTTACCACTAAACTATATCCGCTACAATGCAATTATTGTATATAAATGGACCTTTTGTCGAAGACGAAAATAAGTCGTATTAATAAGTAATAAAAAGATCGGATCAGAAAATAATCATGAAAATTTGAGCGTTGACGTATTTTCATCAGGGCCACTAATGAGATTAGGAAAAGAGGACTCGTTTTAATTAACTAATTAACAAGTTTTTTATTCTAGTAAAGTACTAAAAAATAATAATAAGAAATCGAACCTTGATTCTATATCATCTTTTTCTGTATCATAGGAATTGAAATAATAAATCTTCTTAGGATTCTTGTTGTTTCTATTTTTTTTTTTTTCAAAAACATTTTCAAATCAAATAAATAATTTGATCTACGATTTATTGGAACAAAAAAAGCCCGGCTAGGTACTGACCAGGCCAGGCCGTGGAACTAAAAATAAAAAGAAAAGGGCTTTTCGGATGAAATAAACTAAAAAAGGTACTTTCTTTTTATTTATAAATATTTTTATGAATCTTTAATATATTGGTATTATTTATATATTAGGATTGAAGATATCTCTTCTTTTGAGCCCTTATCTAATGAAATCTAATTTATCTAAATGGAATTCCTAATAAAAAAAAGTTTTTATCGATTTGATAGATATCCATCGATATATCTAGATAATTATCTATATCAATATAATGAAATTATATATCTATAAAGGGGTAGATAAAGATAATAAAGAGAGATAAAGAAGGGCTTTTTTCAAGCCTTTATTTTCTATTTTTTATACAATGTATCATAGTAATTATCCTTTTTCAATTTGGGGAGAGATGGCTGAGTGGACTAAAGCGTCGGATTGCTAATCCGTTGTACGATTTTTTTGTACCGAGGGTTCGAATCCCTCTCTTTCCGTTTCTGTCAATTACTTGGTATTTTTTTATAGTTGAGGAAAGATGTGGAATAGATAAAATGTTAAGAACATTTCAAAATCAAGCAAGGAAAAAAAATCTGATTTTGTTATTCTTCACGCCCCGGATTACGTCCCGGGTCATTAGATAGGAATCCGAAAATGAAGAGAGAAACAAAGAATATTACTACTGTATAAACAAATAGTTTGAGAGTAAGCATTACACAATCTCCAAGATCATTTTTTTTTTAAGAGAATAGATTCTCTATTTTAATCTGGTTTGACACCAAGAAATGCAGTGAAGTTATTTCTATAAATAGGAAAAAATTTTAAGAGTTGAGTCCTTGATTACTCAAAATTGGATTTCATACCCACAATTCTATATTGTGGGGGACTCGAAGAGGGTCGTTCAAAGGAAAAAAGTAAGAATAAGAAAATGAGAGTGATCCAGATTTATCATAGCTATAGAATAATTTCAATATTGGATTCAACTTAAAGCTTCAGACTGTATGTACAACTTATCTGATCTTATAACTAGTTAGAATCTTTTTTTTTTTTTTTCTAGTAAATCATGAATTTGTCTCGGACAGTATTAAAAATATTATCGAAAGCTTACAGCAGCTTGCCAAACAAAAGCTAATAGAAAAAAGAATAGAGGTATTACTGGCATAACATCTACTATTGGATTCAAAAAAGCGTAGGCCTCGGGCAATTTGGCGACGAAAAAACTACTTGAATAAAGGAAAGAATTAAGACAGATACCGATGAAACTTAAGATATTAAGCATAACAATTTTTTTTTCTTTGTTCTTGAAGATAATTGTATTTCTTTTGATTTGATTGAGTTATTAATCCCCTATTATTGCTATGATATAAGGGATAAGGGAAAAATTAATAACATAAAGTAGGTCAAAAAACCTTTCTTTGATTTGAACTCAGCCAATCAAAAATCCTTCAATTCTCAAATAAAACGAGAATAGAAGAAATCCTACTTTCATACAATATCTTAATGGAATTATATGTAATGATCAATAAATTGAGTTTAATTGGATCTATAAACGTATCAAAATCTGAGCAACAATCTAATTTATTCTATAAATATTTGTACTGGAATTGACGACTAAGCACTACCAATATTAGTGTTTATTAGTGTTGAATATAAATGGGGCGTGGCCAAGTGGTAAGGCAACGGGTTTTGGTCCCGCTATTCGGAGGTTCGAATCCTTCCGTCCCAGAGTATGCGTATTATTATTATATATAATAATAGTATATTATAAGATATATGGAAAAATATTCGATATCAGACTATAGATTGCCGTTTTAAACAACCTTATGCTTAAGAGTCTAAATATAGATCGAATGTGATTGTTCTTTATTATTTTCTTATAATGATGCATTTCAGAAATGCGAAAGCCTCTATTATTCTCTATCTCTTAAATGGTTTGTGAAACCCGAGTATTTTTTTTCTGTGGATTTCTGAATTATAAACACGAAGGTCTTGTGTTTTTGGCACTAATGGAATTGAATTAATGGTCTTAAGAAACTTAAGACCTATTTAGGGTTTAGGGTACTAAATTTTAGAGTCAAATAAAAAAAAATAGGTAGGAACAATCGTTTACTCTAGATCTGTTTGACTTTCGCCTTATACAAGATAGTCTAGCACCTCCGAAACTAGTCCAGTCCCCCGTAGGATCCTTTTTTTATTTATGATGCATCTACTCGATCTAATTGGGGGTAGATAGGAGTTAATCCATAACGGAAGATATCAATTTGAATATCTGCCCGAATCTGATTAACAAAGAATCAAGTTACATATGTAACATATTATGTATTTCTTTTCACCTCATTTTTTCGTATGTTTGTCTGTAATGAATAATTGTAAATCCAAGTAACAATTCATACATCTTTTTCACTTTATTTTAAGGAAAGATTATTGAGTCTCTTAAGTTAAATAAACTAGGCAGAAAATGCTGATATGTATGTATTGTTATTATCTATTTTTATCGTTTTATTTCTTTTTTTTTTTTTTATTTTAGATCTATCTAATTGATGGGTTAATCCCGAATATACATTTATTTATCATAATCAAATGTAATAAATCCTTTACAAAAATTTATTCAAATAATATTATAATATAATATTTAGGTAGTAAATTTTCAATCAAGTAAATCTTTTTAATTATTTCTTATGAGTCCTTGGTACTCGAAGAAGTGTTAAACTCGTGAATCCATTCTATGAAGAAATTGAAAAATGGAGATTCTTAATTATTCGTAATTAATTATTTCTTAATTGATTTTATAGAAATTTCAAAAAATCTCTCTCTATCTAGAAAATATCTATATATAGAGAAATAAATATTGCACTCATACAAAAAAATGTTATTGATACAATATATACAATAAAATATGGGTTTCAATAAATTGAAGTATTGCTAAGACTTTTTCAAAAACTACCCATGTCATAAGAGTATAGATTACTATGGACCAACTAACCCAATGACTATACATGATTCCATAAATGAATCAATTACATACCAGTTCCAAGAAATTAGAGGTTATGGTAAAACTTCGTTTAAAACGATGTGGTAGAAAGCAACGTGCGACTTGAAGGACATGATCCACTGTGGATTCTTACACCCACCATTTTATATTATATAGGAATGAAGATGCTCTTGACTCGACATAGTTTGTTCGGTTGCACTCGAGCTCTTTTTTTTTTTTAGGGTTTTTGATGTAAATAGTACATGATGGAGCTCGAGTAGAAAGTATTGATTCATTTATCAAGGGCAGAGATCTAGGGTTAGTGTCAATCAATAAGTTAAAACTACTTCGTAAGTATAGGTTCGGTATACAAATCGAAAGGATCCAATTCGAACAAGTTTCAAATTCAAACATCAAATTGGATTAAAAGTGTATCACACGAGAATCCATTATTTATATGATTCTTTGATAAAAAGGAAATCAAAAAAAATGGTATGTTGCTACCATTTTGAAACGATTAAAGATCACCGAAGTAATGTCTAAACCCAATGATTCAAGGAAAGGATAAAGGATCCCGGAACAAGTAAAAATCTTTTTCAATTGTCTCAATAACTAAACTAGATCAGAATGAAGAATCGAAATAGATTCTAACGGAGACAGGCAAAAATAAAGAGGTTAGAGACCGCTCAATAAATGAAATGCTTAAGCTTAAGGGTTTTTTTCCTTTGCGTGAGAGTTATCCAACTTGAGTTATGGGGATAAGAATGAGTTTTTTTTTTCAAAAGAAAAACAAAAGAATAAGAAAAAAATTTTTAAATCATAGTCTAATTGATTTAATAATCTATAGATCTATTTGACATTAATTAGAATTCTATACATAACTTTGAATTTCCTCGAGCCGTACGAGGAGAAAACTTCTTATACGGTTCTGGGGGGGGTACTTAAAATTTACATCTATCCCAATGAGCCGTTTATCGAATCATTGCAATTGATGTTCGATGCCGAAGAGAAGGAAGAGATCTTCGTAAAGTGGGTTTTTATGATCCGATAAAGAATCAAACCTATTTAAATGTTCCTGCTATTCTATATTTCCTTGAAAAGGGTGCTCAACCTACAGGAACTGTTCATGATATTTTAAAGAAGGCAGGTGTTTTTACGGAACTTCACCTTAATCAATAACCGAAATTCCATTTTTATTAATGAAATAAAAAAACGAGGGTGTGATAACTTAACTTGTATATAGCTTTGACTAACCTTTTCTTTAGTATTTCCCCCTCTCTCTTGTTCTATTCATACTATACACTTATTACCTTAAAATTGCGTCTTCGCTAATGAAAAAATCGATTTTTATTTTATTGATATAAATTGATCTAAGATGAATAGAAAAAAAATATATCGGGTTTATTCAATCCACAAACCCGATATATTTTTTTCTACTTCTTCCTTAATTTCTTCTTTCGCCTACATCTTTTATGTCTATCTATGTTGATTATCTCTATAGTGCCAATCTAAGTACGTAGTTTTTTTTAATTCTTTTCTATTATTTTAATAGAATTTATTATTATTAGAATATTTTCTCTTATTCTATTTTGTTAACTTTATCTAGTTAAATATAGTTATTCAACTCAAATTGTTATTTCCATTTGTTTTTTATTCATTTATAATTCTTTTGTTTTGTCCATTATAGGCGTTTTTCATTATTCACATTAATATTGACAACAGTGTATCAAACAAATATAATCCGATTGTGTATAAATGAAGCTAGTTATCTCCCTTTCATGACCC
>NW_026123837.1:0-2500 GCF_025177605.1 Cucumis melo
ATCATGTATGATGGAATCATCAAAGATTTGACCTTTTCGAACTCTGTCTGTAACTCACTATAGGCTCGAGAAACAAAGAGAAGATGTGTACGAACGAGATATACAGCAATAAGAAGAAGGAAAAGGATTGAATAGAGGAACTCCCGAACATTTGGCCATCTCAGATGTGTCGATATCGATGGTGACTCATTATTTCGATGAATCATTTCTTCGGACAGAAGAAGATTAGGTAAACACTTACTCGAAATCTCACTTATCAGATTCCATTGTAGAAGACACAATTTTCTCTGAAGAATTCGCCATGATATTATGCATGGATCATATATATCATGAAAAATGTATACAAATTTTTGGATGCTACTTAGTATCGGCAATAGGTCTGAAAAAGTATCTAAAAATAGCAAATTTAGATATTTGTACCCTGTCGAAGTAAGGAACCATGGCATATATGTTTGGAATAGATTCCATTTTGAGAGAGTTGAAAAAGCACTATCTCGTTGAAAGGTTCTATACATCTGCCCTTTCTCAAGGCATTTCTTTAGACAAAGACTCCGTTTTTTCCTCTTTTCGGATGGTAAATATTTCTCAGAACATGGAGTGTGAATCAAACCCATGTTTGAATTGAAATTGAGATACTGATGCAAGTTCTTCCCCTCTGAATCAGATAGATTCATATCTGAAAGAGGTTGACAATAAGTTCTTTCAAAATTGACTATTTGTCCCTCTGTTAGAGGTGTTCCAGAAATGTCTGCGATCGAGTAAATAGCTCGACGAACGAATGGATCGGATCGAATTGGAAAATGGAAAGATTTGTACAAGTTATACCTTTCGTCACCACTTTGTGGAAAATCGTTAGGTATGAATATGTTAGATACCTGTGACTCGATTGGTGAAATAGTATCTCTCTCCAAAAAAGCATGTTTTTTTTTACCGCCGCACAAAGAAAATATTTTGTTGCGAATGAACAAGATATTGAGGAATTGTCCATACGTAAAATCATAATTATTGATACGGGCCTTTTCCACATAATCCACATAAAAAGGGAATCTTTTGTTACAATAGAAGCAGAAGTGATGTGGATTATTCAAGAATCGAAGTCGAGTTGCTTTATAAAAAGAAGATATCAATGAACTTCTATGAAATGGTTTCACGGGATTTAGCCAATTGTCTTGATCGTGGGATATCATTGAGAAATAGGAATCCGTGTTATCAAAGGATTTCCTGCGATTATTTCTAGTATGGAATGAGTCAATCATCCACTTTGGTATCTTATTGAACAAAAATGGTGATATTGTTCCTCCATTGATCAAGAATTTCGATTTTTGGGAAGTATAATGATCATCCAATAAGAAGGGTTTCAATTTTTTCAAATGAACGATTTGAAGACCTATTGATTCTAACAACTGATTGCAGAGTTGATCATTCGGACCTTTCAATTCATAGATGTGGATCTCGGACCTATGAAGGGGGATATTCCCGAAACTCACAAAGAAAAAAGGAAGTGAGTTAGACAAAAAGAGAAGAAACTTGGACAAAAAAACAAGTAACTTGGACAAAAAGAAACGAAGTGACTTAGACAAATCTTTTTTATCGATAACCTCAGACCAATCAATCGAATATTGATTAATACGTAATCGATCGAACACTACTTGAAAATGAAAATGGCTCTTCTGCTCAGAAATGAAATGTTCCTGGAAATTCTTGCTCCCATTGGACCATTTGTATCTATATGCATTAGGATCCCGATTCATGGATCTCTCGGTTCGAGAAATCAAAATAAGAGGATCGAACCATTTCTTCTGACCCTTTTTGAAATTTGATAAATGTTGGTTGATCGTATATTTCATTATAGTTCTATGATTCAGAGTATCATTTCCTATTTGATCCCTTTGAATTCCATATTCCAAGTCGCGATCGGATCTATTCATTAAAAAGAATCGATTCAATACATTTCTTATGTACCCATAATATTGGATTTGAATCAGATTTCGGATCAATCTATATTGATTGACTGCCTCCATTATGTTGTTGCTAGCAAATACCACTATTTTTTGTTTTGGATCTTCCAAATCATTCCCGGGGGAGGTCCGGACCCATTTTTTTCTGATCCTTCGATAAAAAGATTCATTCTCTTCATAAAAAATAGGAGGTAGAACCAATAAATATTTCTTTTTCGATTCATCCCTGGAGTTGAATACCTCATTCAAGAATTGTTTTTGATCCAATCCGTAGGAATCAATAGAAAAGGCAAATCCCTTATGATACACCAGATCCGGCTCGGTTATTGATAGAGTGAATAGATCTCGCCATTTCTTGAAATCTCTCTTCTGATTCAAAATCGTGGTGTAACGTGTATCCCCTCCTGTTCCGGTCATGGAATAGATGAAATAAATAAATAAATGGATTTTTGTTCAAGAATGAAATCTTATTGGAACTGTCCATATCCAGTTCATCCTTCGGAACCATATCACATCCCGGATCTGATGAAATAGGATGAATT
>NW_026123837.1:7500-34926 GCF_025177605.1 Cucumis melo
GAAACCCTTATGGACACCCTAATATTCTCGCAGAATTTATAGCCGGACAATTAAAGAATAGAGTTTCATTTCGCAAAGCAATGAAAAAAGCTATTGAATTAACTGAACAGGCGGGTACAAAGGGAATTCAAGTACAAATTGCCGGACGTATAGACGGAAAAGAAATTGCACGTGTCGAATGGATCAGAGAAGGACGGGTTCCTCTACAAACCATTCGAGCTAAAATTGATTATTGTTGCTATCCAGTTCGAACTATCTATGGGGTATTAGGCATCAAAATTTGGATATTTGTAGACGAGCAATAATAAGCCCTTACTCAACTTGTGTTTAAGTTTTATTCAATGATCGACCAAGAAATGACAAATCAGTCTTTTTCGTTTAAATAAAAAATGAGCAATTCTATAAGGTTAAATAAAAATGAAATTAATCATTTGAGATAATTGCTATGCTTAGTGTGCGACTCGTCAGTTTTTTTTATGTTCGGATTAAAACCAAAAAATAAAGAAGGATAAGCCCATACATAATCTGAACTAATAATTATAAAACTAATAACCAACTCATCGCTTCGCATTATCTGGATCTAAAAAACCAACCAGTCAAGATATGTTATATTGGTCATATCATTGTAGCAACTGAAATCTTTTTTGCATAAAAAAAATCCGATTATGAGTTGTCAAGCAATAAAAGTATGCGGATAAATGGAAGGGTGAAAGAAAGAGAGAAAAAGAATATGAATGATATATCATTCCAATACGTAATATGTAAGGTCTATGGGTCATCTCATAAAAGGTAGTGTAATAAAGCATTAAGACTGATGAATTCATAATTAGATGAATCTGTTCATAGAACAAAAAAGCCAAGAGCCCCGAGACAATAAAGACTGAGAAGATTGACTCAAAAACAAATTTTATTACGGGCTCCATTGTATAATTAAGACCTAACCATTAATCGAGAGGCGATGGGAACGAGGGAACCCGTGAATACATAATATTCTATTGAAAACGAATCCTAATAATTCATTGGGTAGGATGGCGGAAGGAACCCAAGACCAATCCATTTATTATGAGAGGTAGGTTCATGGGCTAACTAACCCGAGAACCAAAACATATATAAAAAGAGTAAATATTCGCCCGCGAACGTTTCCATTTTATTATATTTCTAAATTAGGGTCGATCAAATATAATAATAGATAAAAAAAGGCAAAACAAAATAAAGATTTGTTATAACCTTAATAATAAAAGAAAAAATAACAAAACGAGATTATATTATCTATAATTTTTTAGAAAACTATAATAAAAAAACTTATTCTATTATTCTAGAATCTATAAACAGTTTAGTTTTCTATCAAAAGAAAAGAAGATATACAAATTTCGAATAGATTGATTAAATGAAATATCAAAAATCCCATAATTGAATCTATTATTCAGAAAATATCAGTAAATACATGTATATTTTTTTGAATCGTTTCATTCGCGAGGAGCTGGATGAGAAGAAACTCTCATGTCCGGTTCTGTAGTAGAGATGGAATTTAGAAATAACCATCAACTATAACCCCAAAAGAACCAGATTCCGTAAACACCATAGAGGAAGAATGAAAGGAATATCTTATCGAGGCAATAGTATTTGCTTCGGGAGATACGCTATTCAGGCACTTGAACCCGCTTGGATCACATCGAGACAAATCGAAGCCGGACGAAGGGCAATGACACGAAATGCACGACGCGGTGGAAAAATATGGGTACGTATATTTCCGGACAAACCCGTTACACTAAGACCCACAGAAACACGTATGGGTTCAGGGAAAGGATCCCCCGAATATTGGGTAGCTGTTGTTAAACCAGGTAGAATACTTTATGAAATGAGTGGAGTAGCCGAAAATATAGCCAGAAAAGCTATTTCAATAGCGGCATCCAAAATGCCTATACGAACCCAATTCATTACTTCGGGATAGAAATGTAGAATCAAAGGAAAGCGATCTTTGTTTAAGATGAAAAAAAAACAATTGCAGATTTATTTTTTTTTTTTTTGAAAAACAATATTTCTTTTTTTTTTTTTTACTTCGCCCTTTGCATTGAAAGAAAAGATTCCAAAATAATATGATTCAACCTCAAACCCTTTTGAATGTAGCAGATAACAGCGGAGCCCGAGAATTGATGTGTATTCGAATCATAGGGGCTAGTAATCGACGATATGCTCATATTGGTGACGTTATTGTTGCTGTAATCAAGAAAGCCGTCCCAAATACACCTCTAGAAAGATCAGAAGTGATCAGAGCTGTAATTGTACGTACTTGTAAAGAACTCAAACGAGAAAATGGTATGATAATACGATATGATGACAATGCTGCGGTTGTTATTGATCAAGAAGGAAATCCAAAAGGAACTCGAATTTTTGGTGCGATTGCCCGAGAATTGAGACAGTTAAATTTCACTAAAATAATTTCATTAGCACCTGAAGTATTATAAAATGAGACAGACCGTGAGATAGTTATACTATTTGAATGAAATTAATTAGTAGATTGTGTATCACGTATATACCTTTTAAAATTCATAACTATTTAATAAAAAAGAATGTTGATTAGATCAAAAATTTAAGTAACCAATAATTTTCGTTTATCATGGGTAAGGACACTATTGCTAACATAATAACCTCTATTCGCAATGCTGACATGAATAGAAAAGGAATGGTTCGAATACCATCTACTAACATCACCGAAAACATTGTTAAAATACTTTTACGAGAAGGTTTTATTGAAAACGTAAGGAAACATCGGGAAAGCAACAAGGATTTTTGGGTTTTAACCCTACGACATAGAAGAAATAGGAAAGGACCATATAAAACGATTTTAAATTTAAAACGGATCAGTCGACCTGGTCTCCGAATATATTCTAACTATCAAAAAATTCCTAGAATTTTAGGCGGAATGGGCATTGTAATTCTGTCTACTTCTCGGGGTATAATGACAGACCGAGAAGCTCGACTACAGGGAATCGGCGGCGAAATTTTGTGTTATATATGGTAATCTTTATGATATTCGAATTATACACAGAACTTCCCTATTTGTAAAAAAAAAAAAAAAAGAAAAGAGGTGGGTTTATAGTTTATAATACGACTCCCCCTTGATTAATTGATACTTTGAAGGGTGTTTCGTCTGGAATGAAAGAGCAAAAAAGGATTTCTGAAGGTTTAATTACTGAATCACTTACCAATGATATGTTTTGGGTTTGTTTAGATAATGAGGATCCAATTCTAGGTTACGTTTCAGGAAGGATTCAACATAGTTTTATCCATATACTAGGTAATAGAGAGTCAAAATTTCAGTAAGTTGTTACGATTCAACCAGGACCAGAAGGCGTATAATTTATAGACTACGAAACAAAGATTCGAATGATTAGGTGAAGTAGTCTTTTCACGTGCAATATTCTTTTTTTTGTAGGGAGATCCAATTCGAAATAGAAAATTTCAAGAAACTTATTTTCTTCCAATAAGTAGATTAAGGTAAGGAATAAAAAATATGAAAATAAGGGCCTCCATTCGGAAAATTTGTGAAAAATGTCGCCTGATCCGTAGGCGGAGACGAATTATGGTAATTTGTTCCAATCCGAGACATAAACAAAGACAAGGATAATCTTTATAAAAAAAAGGACCCCTAAAGGCCACCCACAATATATACATAAAAAGAAATTAAAGGATCCGTTTTGACATGAAATGGATATATCCATATATCTCTGACTTAGATTTATGAGATGATAAAATATGGCAAAACCCATACCAAGAATCGGTTCACGTAGAAATGGACGTATTAGCTCACGTAAAAGTACGCGTAGAATACCAAAGGGCGTTATTCATGTTCAAGCAAGTTTCAACAATACAATTGTGACTGTTACAGATGTACGGGGTCGGGTAATTTCTTGGTCCTCCGCCGGTACGTGTGGATTCAAAGGTACAAGAAGAGGGACACCATTTGCCGCCCAAACCGCAGCAGGAAATGCTATTCGGGCAGTAGTGGATCAAGGGATGCAACGAGCCGAAGTTATGATAAAGGGCCCCGGTCTCGGAAGAGATGCAGCATTAAGAGCTATTCGGAGAAGCGGTATACTATTAAGTTTCATACGGGATGTAACCCCTATGCCACATAATGGCTGTAGGCCCCCTAAAAAACGACGTGTGTAAAAATAAACATTGAAGAGAAATTTCAAGAGAAATAAATAATTCAATGATTTTATCAAAAAATATTACTATGGTTCGAGAGAAAATCAGAGTATCGACTCGGACACTAAAGTGGAAGTGTGTTGAATCAAGAGCAGACAGTAAGCGTCTTTATTATGGACGCTTTATTCTGTCTCCACTTATGAAGGGACAAGGGGATACTATAGGCATTGCGATGCGAAAAGCTTTGCTTGGAGAAATAGAGGGAACATGTATCACACGTGCAAAATCTGAAAAAATCCCACATGAATACTCTACCATAGTCGGTATTCAAGAATCAGTACATGAAATTTTAATGAATTTGAAAGAAATTGTATTGAGAAGTAATCTGTATGGAACTCGTGATGCGTCTATTTGTGTCAAGGGTCCTGGATGCGTAACTGCTCAAGACATCATCTTACCACCTTCGGTGGAAATCGTTGATAATACACAGCATATAGCTAACCTAACGGAACCAATTAATTTTTGTATTGAATTAAAGATCGAGAGGAATCGCGGATATCATATACAAACGCCAAATAATTTTCAAGACGCAAGTTATCCTATGGATGCTATATTCATGCCTGTTCGAAATGTTAATCATAGTATTCATTCTTATGTAAATGGGAATGAAAAACAAGAGATACTTTTTCTCGAAATATGGACCAATGGAAGTTTAACTCCTAAAGAAGCACTTCATGAAGCCTCTCGGAATTTGATTGATTTATTTATTCCTTTTTTACATGCGGAAGAAGAAAAAGAAAACTTCCATTTTAAAAATAATAAACAAAAAGTTACTTTACCCCTTTTTACTTTTCATGAGAAATTGGCGAAACTAAGAAAAAAGAAAAAAGAAAGAGCATTAAAATATATTTTTATTGACCAATCAGAATTGCCTCCTAGGATCTATAATTGCCTCAAAAGGTGCAATATACATACATTATTTGACCTTTTGAATAATAGTCCAGACGAACTTATGAAAATCAAACATTTTCGCATAGAAGACGTAAAACATATATTAGACATTCTCGAAATGGAAAAGAATTTTGCATAAATTTGAAATCCATTGGATTTTTGTTGTAAAAAAACTTTATAAAAAAAAAAGACGAAAATGAAGTTTGAATCTTTAACAGAATCCGTATACTCAAAATAAATCAAAAATTTCATTAAATATGTGTATCTAGGGGTAATTCACTTTGAAGCAACTATTCCCTAGATACACACATCGTGATATTTTATTTATTTCACAATTGAATCAATTTAAAAAAGCCCTAAAGTTAGGGATTTATCAATCGGTAATGTTGCTCCAATACCCAACCAAAGAGCTACTGCGGTACCAATCAAAAAGACGGTTGTCGCTACTGGACGACGAAATGGATTTTGGAATTTATTGACATTCTCCAAAAATGGTACAGTTAATAATCCCGCCGGTACGGAAACCATTAAAAGAACACCCAATAACTTATTTGGCACTGTACGAAGTATTTGAAATACGGGAAAGAAATACCATTCCGGCAATATTTCCAAAGGAGTTGCAAATGGATCTGCGGGTTCACCAATCATTGATGGTTCTAGAACCGCTAAGCCCACGTTACATGCAATAGTACCTAGAATGACTACTGGAAAAATATATAAAAGATCATTGGGCCATGCGGGTTCTCCGTAATAATTATGACCCATACCCTTAGCCAATTTAGCTCTTAATACAGGATCATTCAAATCTGGTTTTTTTGTTATTAGGATAGGTGAATTATTATGGATCCATCCCCCGAAAGAACCGGACATGATAATTTTTCATCATCCGGCTCGAGCACAAATCAAACGAACCAACTGGATCCAGAAAAAAAAATCGATATCTTATCCAAGCATATATAAAATAAATGAGTGATTCAATGTAAGAAAAAATTTAGCGGATTCCGTTTTCAAGAGTTACAATTATCCATTGCAAGGAATTAAGTTCGTACAGATAAATGCTCAATACCCAAGTAGGCTTACAAAGTTGATAATGTTCAAGTGCTTTCTGGGTCGTCTCAAACCTTGCGATGGGGCTTTAGCCCCCAAAAATATTGATACTTTTTACATCCAAAGGATTTACTTGTTACTAATAGAGTCTAGCCTATGTTCTTCTTTAGATCCCTTGTTTCACTCCGATAGTATTATAAATCGAGTCAATGCAGAGGAAATGAATGCATTTTCATACTATTAAGTAAGTGAAATAGATAAAACATAATCTGTATTATGGCATATATATCACCTATTCTAATGGATCTTACGGAGCCTGGTCATGCACGACATGGTCAAGTCTGATCATGGAAAAGATTCTCTTCAAGCGAACCAGCCTACCCTCTGTATGGAGCTTTCGCGGTGGTTGGAATAAAGACACATTTTGTTGTGAATCCCAATGTGGCAGATAAAAAGACATATATCTACACGGTCCAATCAATAGTTCAAGTCACACACTCCCATAATCCATTTTCTCTTCGAAGAATTCCCTTCAACTATTATTGAAAAATAACGAATAAAATTTCGTGGAGTTGAAGGGAAATATCCAAATACATGTCTTATTTTTCAATAATCCATATTTGCAGCAATGAAATACTCTTCTTCCCCCCTGAGTAATCATAAATAACTAATTACAAATCTATGATTTCTATTCTCTATAAAGGACCAGAAATGCCTTGCTTACGTATCATTGGGAAGTGCATTAACATAAATACGGCAGTAAGAAGAGGTAATACAAAAGTGTGTAAACTATAAAAACGAGTCAAGGTAGATTGTCCCACACTAGCACTTCCGCGTAATAACTCTACCAAAGGCGACCCTATTACTGGAATAGCTTCCGGTACACCTGTTACAATTTTGACTGCCCAATAACCAATTTGGTCCCGAGGTAAGGAATAACCAGTTACACCAAAGGATGCGGTCAATACAGCCAGAACCACACCTGTAACCCAAGTCAATTCACGAGGTTTTTTAAATCCACCAGTAAGATACACGCGAAATACGTGCAGGATCATCATTAAGACCATCATACTTGCCGACCATCTATGAACTGATCGGATTAACCAACCAAAATTTGCTTCCGTCATTATATATTGAACAGAAGCAAAAGCCTCAGTAACGGTCGGACGGTAGTAAAAAGTCATAGCAAACCCCGTAGCTACTTGTACTAAAAAACAAGTAAGCGTAATTCCTCCTAGACAATAAAATATGTTGACATGAGGAGGAACGTATTTACTAGTTATATCATCTGCAATCGCCTGAATTTCAAGACGTTCTTCGAACCAATCATACACTTTATTGAGATAGGTAAACCAAGGGGACCCCCCTCTGAGAACCGTATATGAGAATTTCGTCTCGTACGGCTCAAACAGAAACACCCAAATACCGCTCGTAACGGATATGTGTACTAAAAAGTTTCAAACTTCTTAATGCTATGATTCAATTTTTTGTATCAAGATACGAAAGAATCAAAATCCGAAAAGTCTTCTTTGTAGTTATAATGCCCAAATATCAAGTCGGCTCATTCATAGTTATATTGATCATTAGGGGCCTCTTGAATCTTCTATTTACCTATTTTTTTTCTTTGATTTGTATGTAATGCGACTTTACTCTTGTTTTCTTTATTATTGATAGGAATTATCTTGTTAAGACCCTATGAATCAATTAAAACCTTAGATTCAGACTAGAACCACGATGATTCAATAAAAAACCTTCCAAAAAAAGTTCAAAAATTCCCTGAGTAAGAACCCTTGGATTATCACTTATTCAATGCTTATTCAATGACTGAATATAATGAAAAAAGCTAAAGAAAGGTTTATCCTTTAACCAAAATAAGTAGAAACGAAAGAATAAATTTTTTTTATTTATCACTTCTAACTCTTGTTTCGGAGTCCGGCCACGAGGTCTGATAAGTATGAATCATAGTTCTAATATTTGTTCTAATATTTTGGAATCTATTTCATATATTCTGTGCTCCAGATACTAGCCTAGACTGAATATCCAACGAGATCAAATCATCTTCATCAAGATGACCGACTTCTTCTCTGTCGTATCCATAGGATCAATTCTAACAAGTCACACACTCATATTCCGGAAATACAGAAAAAAATAAATTCCACGATCGAACTACCAAAAAATAGTGGGCTAAAAAGCAGAAACCTACATACTTTAGACTTTCCTTTTTATTGAAAAGTTATTTAGGGGTTCTTGTGAATCGAATCTAATTGCTTGAAATTCCGTCCAGTAAAATGGAAGAATTATAAATCTCCAAAATAATACATAGGAATATCGCAAATAAACCCATCGCGACACCCATTAAAGGTGTAGTTCCCCACCCAGGAGCCACTTTACCATATTCCGAATTCAATGGTTTCAATAAATCCCCTACAACAGTTCGTCTTGGCCCAGATCTAGAACTATCGTCAACGGTTTGTGTAGCCATAAATAATCCTATATTTTTTTTTATTCAGTGAGATCTGTTGACTTTGTATACCATTCCGTTGTAAATAAATGATCTTATTATAGATCCATTGTGGTCTTGAAATTATATAATAATGGAAACAGCAACCCTAGTTGCCATCTCTATATCTGGTTTACTTGTAAGTTTTACTGGGTATGCCTTATATACTGCTTTTGGGCAACCCTCTCAACAACTAAGAGATCCATTCGAGGAACACGGGGACTAGTTGAAGTAATGAGCCTCACAATATTGTGAGGCTCATTACTTCAATTGAGATAATGAGAAATCATTTTGCCTTTTTAGTTGGAGTTGGAACTTTAGGCGGTTCGCGAAAAAAGATAGCGAAAAAAATTATTCCTAGAGTCGAGACTAAGAGGAATGTATAAACCAATGCTTCCATAGATTTGATTTCGGTTTACAATTATAGCTTCCATACCTGTTTAATTGGGATCTTTTTACGGATAAAAAAAAGACCAAGACAAGAGTCAAAGAAATGAAAAGTAAGCAATCCGAATAAAGATTTATCCGGTACCCTATCTATGTCAAATCAAAAAATAAAGGAAAAAAAGAACAGAGCAATCTTGTATCAGACTAGACTCTTTTTGTAGTTGGATCTCCAAGTTTTTGGAATGCCCCAAATTCTACTTGAGCGTCCAAATCTGGGTCAATACCAGCAAAGACATCTCTGAACAAGGTTCTCGCACCATGCCAAATGTGTCCGAAGAAGAAGAGCAAAGCAAAGGAAGCATGCCCAAAAGTAAACCAACCCCTTGGACTGCTACGAAAAACCCCATCGGATTTCAAAGTAGCACGATCTAATTCAAAAATTTCACCCAATTGAGCACGTCTAGCATATTTTTTCACAGTAGCAGGATCACTATAACTGACTCCATTGAGTTCACCGCCATAGAACTCAACAGTTACACCGACCTGTTCAACACTATACTTCGATTCTGCTCTTCGAAAAGGAACATCGGCTCTAACAATTCCGTCTCCGTCTACCAAAACAACCGGAAATGTTTCAAAAAAGGTCGGCATACGGCGTACAAAAAGTTCGCGCCCTTCTTTATCTCTAAAAACAGGGTGTCCTAACCAACCAACAGCTATTCCATCCCCGTTGTCCATGGAACCCGCTCTGAATAATCCACCTTTTGCGGGATTATTCCCGATATAATCATAAAAAGCTAATTTTTCAGGAATTTTAGACCAAGCTTCTGATAAACTTTGATTTTCGGCTAACCCGGTACTAACTCTTCGATATATTTCTTGCTGGAAGTATCCCTGATCCCATTGATAACGAGTGGGCCCAAATAATTCAATCGGGGTAGTTGCTGAACCATACCACATAGTTCCAGCAACAACAAAAGCTGCAAAAAATACAGCAGCGATACTACTGGAAAGGACGGTTTCAATATTTCCCATACGTAATCCTTTGTATAGACGTTGGGGCGGACGAACACTAAGATGGAATAGGCCCGCTAATATGCCCAATGTACCTGCTGCAATATGATGCGAGGCTATTCCGCCCGGAACAAAAGGATCAAACCCTTCGACACCCCACGCAGGATTTACGGCTTGTACCCTTCCGGTTAATCCATAAGGATCGGATACCCATATTCCCGGACCATACAATCCGGTTACATGAAATGCACCAAAACCAAAGCAACCCAACCCTGAGAGAAATAAATGAATTCCAAAAATCTTCGGCAAATCCAAAGAAGGTTTTCCTGTACGTTCATCACAAAATATTTCTAGATCCCAATACACCCAATGCCAGATAGCTGCTAAGAAGCACAATCCAGAAAACACAATATGTGCTCCGGCCACACCTTCGTAACTCCAAATACCCGGATTCGTTATAGTCCCTCCTGTGATACTCCAACCCCCCCATGAATTGGTTATTCCTAAACGAGTCATGAAGGGTATAACGAACATACCCTGTCTCCACATTGGATCAAGAACAGGATCAGAGGGATCAAAAACTGCTAATTCGTATAGGGCCATTGAACCGGCCCAACCAGCAACTAGAGCTGTATGCATTATATGAACAGAAAGCAAACGACCGGGATCATTCAATACAACGGTATGAACACGATACCAAGGCAAACCCATGGAAATACCCCTTTATCAAGGAAAAATAGACACTATGTAACTTTATTGCACTGAAAAAAAAAACTATGCTACGGACCTCCCCTTTTGAGGGGATTATCTTGGCGAAAATTAATATTTAGTCTATTCTTTTAGTAATAATGGAACAATTCGATTCTATTCGTAGGAACAAAAAGAAGCAGATCTATTCTATACTCGATAAGTACCAATACGCAATGGTAGATGGGAATTGATCCTATTTTATAGGAGTGAATGTATACATACTTGTTCATCATTCAAAAACCTATTCGGGAAGAAGTTTCCCTTATTAATTCTGTTTTCCTTTTTTATGAACTTATTAAATCTATGTATAAAATATGCTAAAAGATAAAATCTGATAAAGGCCCATCTTATTTATTAAGACAATAAACCCGTTGTTACGCTTCCACATCAAAGTTAGCTATAGTACTTAATTCTTTTTTCTTTGCTTTAATGCCTATTGGTGTTCCAAAAGTACCTTTTCGAAGTCCCGGAGAGGAAGACGCATCGTGGGTTGACCTATAGTGCGACTTGTCAGATATATTGGGTCATATGGTATTTCCCCGTTCTCTCCCCCGATCGAGATATCCTCTCTTTCGCCCAAGACGGATTGATTTAATCATCAAAAATTTGGAGCGTGAAGTGCAATTAGATCTATTTTTTGGGGGGGTATCCAGATTAATATTATCAATTAGAATAATTTATGGTTTTCTCGGTTGTACTAATAAAATGAAGTATCCAGGCTCCGCTTAGAAAAAACTCAATTTGGAATCTATCTATTCTATGATTACTACTACTTGTATCATATTCGATTTATCAATAGCATTGATAGAAAACTTTTAATCAATCGAGTAATATGAAGTAAATTGAAAAAAAAAAAGAAGTCGTAGCAAAAAGCCATGCTATTGGGGCATTTGTCCTATATGTGCAAATCCAAATCGGGCAGATCTTGACTCGGAGTAGAGCATAAACCTAAAAGAATTGAAGAAGACCATTTTGGAACAAGAAAATGACATCGGAATTGAAATTGAATCTCGATGAAACAATATATCAATGAAAAGTTAGTTCGATAAATTGAAAATTTAATGAATTGTTTTTTTATTTATTGAAATTTATAGTATAGATAAACGACCGCGGGCCAAAGGACAAAACTCATCCATTTTGAAAAAAAAATGGAAGGTAAGAAAAAGCCCCTTCATTAGAAGTTAGAAAGAGTCCTCTAAAGAAGGCTAAAATCTAAACATTGATTCTTTTTTCGCTATTTTTTTTGAACCGTATGCATCAAAAGGTGCCCGTACGGTTCTTAAGGGATACAATTTTATCCTAATCAACCGACTTTATCGAGAAAGATTACTTTTTTTAGGCCAAGAGGTTGATAGTGATATTTCGAATCAACTTATTAGTCTTATGGTATATCTCAGTATGGAGGATGATACCAAAGATCTGTATTTATTTATAAACTCTCCCGGTGGAGGGGTAATAAGCGGATTAGGTATTTATGATACTATGCAATTTGTGCAACCAGATGTACAGACAATATGCATGGGATTAGCCGCTTCAATGGGATCTTTTATTCTAGTCGGAGGAGAAATTACCAAACGTCTAGCATTCCCGCACGCTCGGCGCCAATGAGTTTTTTTTAGACAAAAAGAAAACTATGCCTTCGCCATATAAAATATTAAGTAATAATAGCATGGCACTTTGAATTCGATATGAGAATTTTTTTTTTTCTAAACCATTAGGTTATGTATCGAAAGAGTAGTATGAGATAAAAGGCATTTCCGATTGTAGGCTGATTTATCGCGGAGGCCTCTTTCAGCGTCACAAACTTTTTTGTTTTCACGACGGAAGACTCTTAACAATATTTCTGTTATGAAAGACTACGAAATATTTATTTTTAAGAAAAAAAATAAAAAAAAGAAACTTTGGGATTGCTGAATAACAAACGAAATCATAAAGCAACGGAACCATCATAGTATTTTGAAATTACTAAAAAAAAGGAAGGGTGGTTATTGGATCATTTACTGCTCTGGGTCTGCTAGATCCTATATTTTCTATTCCTTCGCTGGAAGGTAAAAATGAATTCCATTGTGGAGCCGTATGCACTGCACAAAGGATGCCTGTACGGTTGTTAATCCTATCTTTTTTTTATTATCTTTGACTCATCATGATAATGATGTAAGATAGAGAAAACCATTTATTAAATCATCAGGGTAATGATCCATCAACCTGCTAGTTCTTTTTATGAGGCACAAACGGTAGAATTTATCCTGGAAGCGAAAGAACTACTGAGGCTGCGCGAAATCCTCACAAGGGTTTATGTACAAAGAACAGGCAAACCCTTATGGGTTATATCCGAAGACATGGAAAGGGATGTTTTTATGTCAGCAACAGAAGCCCAAGCTCATGGAATTGTTGATCTTGTAGCGGTTGAATAACAAATAGCAGGTATTTCACGCAAAAATCCGAAATTTTCGATTTTCTCTTTTTACCGGGGTTAATATATTACTATTAATCATATTAATTATTAATATCGAATATAGAAGTAATTCATAATCATCCGGTTAGGATTGATCTAAACCAACTCATTATGTATACAATTCAACATGCCAACTATTAAACAACTTATTAGAAACACAAGACAGCCAATCAGAAATGTCACCAAATCGCCCGCCCTTCGGGGATGCCCTCAGCGTCGAGGAACATGTACTAGGGTGTATGTGCGACTCGTTTAGACCATGGACCGGGACAAAAGAAAGTACAAAATTTTTCCCGTATCAGTTATAAGTACAGTGAATAGGATAGAATGAATGGAAGAAATCCGTTCACTACCGAAAATAAATAAACAAAGATTTATCGTATCCTTTTATTGTGTATCAAATTTATGGTTTCTATTGGTGCAAATCCAATCATCTCTATTTTCAATTTTAGATGAGAAAGAATTCCCCATTGGTAACAAATGCTTATCCATTAAGCAGAGGAAATCCTATTTAACAGAAGGATTATAGCCTTATTCTTCCAAGAACGGACTAAGAGGGTCAGCTACCCAACCAATCTTCATAATTAAATACCGTTACTGTATAGGTAGATCTCGTTGTGAAAGACCGATTACTAGATAATTCATGGGTAGAGCCAAAGAGGGTGAACTGTACAAGTTAACAATAACATTGATGAAATAAAAGAAGGAGCTCCGGTGTATAGAGAGGACCTCACCGTTTAAGAAGTAACCATAGAAACGAAGGAACCCACTATTTCTTTATCCATTTCTATTTTTTATTTATTTACTCTATTTTTGTTTTTTATACCTAGTAAAAATACTATTTCGTATTTTGGGGTGATTAGAACAAAAAAAGAAATAGTGGTCGGGAAGGTTATAGTAGCAAAAGCCATTGGAATTTTTATTTTATACATTGGAAAAATACGTTTTGTTATTAATAGACTAGGAAAGGAGAAAGGAATAACTGAAAGAAAGGAAATCCATTAGTTATTCATCAAAGTTTCATTTATTCAATGACTAGAATTAAACGAGGATATATAGCTCGGAGACGTAGAACAAAAATTCGTTTATTTGCATCAAGCTTTCGAGGGGCTCATTCAAGACTTACTCGAACTATTACTCAACAGAAAATAAGAGCTTTGGCTTCAGCTTATCGGGATAGAGGTAGGCAAAAAAGAAATTTTCGACAGTTGTGGATCGCTCGAATAAATGCAGTAATTCGATCTAATAAGGTAGACTACAGTTATAGTAGATTCATACACAATCTGTACAAGAGGCAGTTGCTTCTTAATCGTAAAATACTTGCCCAAATCGCGATATTAAATAGAAATTGTCTTTATATGATTTCCAATGAGATCATAAAATACGAAGATTGCAAAGAATCCAGCGGAATGCTTAAAATGGAGTTCTCTGGAGAATGAACTCCGAGAAGGTAGAGTAGAAATTAGTATGATAAAATATGATAAAGTGGTCAAAATGAGCAAATATGTTCAATAAAAAAAAAACGATTTATTCTTCTTCCCACTATTCTTTCTTTTTCTTACGACACGACAATCGAATCTAGATTTTCGGATTTTTCGAACAAAGAATCAATCTGCGGTTGAGTTTGGATTAGAATTTTAATTCAATTAAAGAGTAAGCTAAGTCTATTTATTCCTGGTTCTAAGACCAATAGTTCTAGCGGTCGACTCGCTTCTTTCAAATTGTTTCTCATTATTAAGAAAAGGTAACAAAGATAAAATACGAGCTTGTTTTATAGCAATAGTAATTAAGCGTTGCTGTTTTAAGGTCAATCTATTTACCCGTCTAGATAATATTTTTCCTTGTTCACTAATAAATCGACTAATTAAACTCATGTTTCTATAATCAATTCGATCCCCCGATGGAATCGGGGGCAAACGCCTACGAAAAGATCGTTTGGATTTAAGAAAGAGTCGCTTGGATTTATCCATGGTTTTTTTTATTCCTTATCCCGAAAATCCTATTTCTTAATTCTAAATCATTTTAGATCCGATCGAAATAGGATTTGGTTTGTTTATATTTAAATCTAAAATATGTCTAATATATGTAATTTTTCATCTTCCTTGGATTGGAAAAGGGTGACACACAGCCGATCGGTTCGATCTATTTCTTTATCTCCCCATGAATCGTATGTTTGTAACACCGGGGACAGAATTTTCTCAATTCCAATCGACTAGGCGTATTGTGTCGATTCTTTTGAGTAATATATCTGGAAATCCCTATTGATTCCTTATTAACACCGTTTCGAACACAACGAGTACATTCCAAAATAACAGTTACTCGGGCATCTTTACCCTTGGCCATGAACCTCCCTTGGATTTTTGATTCACGCAACTCTTCCATTTTCCGATCCAAAATGAAGAAAAAAAGAAAAATTGGTAACTCGAAATAAAATTATGAAAGATTTCGTTACAATCAAATATTAAAATATAGTAATACAATAATTTCTAAATTTAGAATCGCAGTACAGTTTTTCATTTAAGTATTTTGTATGATATTGTTGCCCTAGCCATCACATTTTCATTTTCGTTCTCACTCTTTTATTAATTAAATTTGAACCTGGCGCCGCGTCCGAGTTTGACTGAGGTTGAATCCATTTTGATTCTTTCTAACTTATTCTAAGTCTAAAAACTCTAAAAAAAAGAAGGGGGAAGGGGATTAGTCAAAGATATTTGATTGTTTTTCTAATCTTCTTCACCCCTTCCCAAGTCAATAACTAGAATGAAAAAAACGGGAATACCAACGCATCCGGGAATAAACGATTGATCTCGATTAATAGACCCGCTAAAGCCCCGAACCATATAGTACTTACTACCGGTGCCACGGAGAGATATGTTTTTAGATCTCGCATTGAAAACCCTCCTACTTTATAGTAATTTGTAATACATACTGGTATTACATACCATCAAATGTATATATAGTTAATAACCGCTTGTATTGTCCGCGGAATTCCTAATTCAAATTGAAATGTACAACAGTTCAATTCGGTAGATATTCCCTTTTTTATTAAAAAAAATATGTAGCTTTCCGCCCCACCCCAAATATTCATTTTTCTTTACGGCGGATTTAATATTTATTATTTCATACGTATATAAGTCTGTTTTATTATTTTTATTATATTTTATATATGATATGAGACAAAAAAGAAGAAATGGCAAGATAATTTGTGTATACCAATGGAGGAAATAAATAAAAAATGTGGAAAACAAGACAGGGATTCTCTACAATAACACTGTAGACCAATTGAAAGGGATGTAGCGCAGCTTGGTAGCGCGTTTGTTTTGGGTACAAAATGTCACGGGTTCAAATCCTGTCATCCCTACCTATTACTTATCTTCTGAACAGTAACGAGGAATCAATTGAGATCCATAAAAATTGAACATACATATATCGAATCAATCTTTTTTTATTTAATTTTATGATATTCTCTATGATAATATATGTATCGAAGATATATTCGGGTTGCTTTTAGTTTGATAATAAAACGCTCTTAGTTCAGTTCGGTAGAACGCGGGTCTCCAAAACCCGATGTCGTAGGTTCAAATCCTATAGAGCGTGATTCGATTCTTGTTGTTGTTAAATCAAAATGATACTGAAATAATTCAACAGAAATCAAAATTTTACCTCCTATAAAGCAAGTAGGGGGTCAATCAAAAAAAAGAACTGTTAATTAATCAAAGGTCCAACTGATCCCCCCGTCTGTATTGTAAATATGCGGTCACAAATAATCCAGCCAAAGTAATAGGAATTAGACCTAATACGATTCCAAATAGAAAAACTTCAATCATTTCAATTTAGTTGAACGAGGAAAAGGAGAGGTAATATCTATCCTTAAAATATTAATCGGTATTGCCCATGAATCTCAATGACCAAGAATTCGAAATTGAATTGACAAGGTAAAGAACTCTACAATATATAGAATATATTGAATAACACCGAAATCTTTCTTTTTTTTGAATTGTGCATTCAATGAATTTTAATCAAATAAGTCGTATCTTGTTCAGACCGATAAATAGAGCTGAGGTTATAGTTAAAACTGCTAGTAGAAAACCGAAATAACTAGTGATAGTAGGCATGACGAGGCTAAATGAAATACGTTATTTTTATCCATATGTTTATAAAGCACTTCCCTAAGTTTCTATTTTTGAAAGATACGCGGATGGATAAGTAAAAATACTAATTGAAAAAATATATTCAATTGAAAGTTTTTGATTCATCTATTATTATGATTATAGATGATACTAACAAAAATCTTGTGACATAGGTAAGAAATCAATTCATCATCTGTCTCTCTATCCCGCAATTCGGAATCAAGGGATTCATTGAACAACTCTTGAGTTTTCAAAACAAATATTCTTATTATAAAGAATTTATAAACAATAATTTAATATATAAATCTAGTAAATATATAAATCTATTAAATGGATTCTAAATAATTAGAAAGAAAAAAAAAAAAAAAAAAGAAAAATAATAAATAAACTATGTTGTGTAACTTGATTCCAAAAATGAAATGCTCTTTGAATCGCTGAAGAATGAATGACCTTATAATGCCCTTTATTTATGAAATTGTATTCCCACTAATTAGATTTTATGTAGTGGGTTCATTTCCATAAAATCTTTTTTAAAAAGAAAAAAAGTATCGCACGATCAGATCACTCGAAACTAGGTTCTCCATTTATTCTTATTCTTTCCATATTAAAAACATTCTTCTAATTAGTTGAAGAACGATCGTTTGAGTCTAATATAAAACAATAATGCGTGCATTACGAATATTTATTATTCTTCTATTCGTTGTTCTGTTTCGTTCATCGAATCCTATGTACTACTGTTACTTGTTACTGGACGACTAACCAATTCCTTAAAATAAAAAAAAGATTCAAACAAAAATATAACTACAAACACAAAAGAAATATTTCGAGATTTCACGTCTAATTTCATTGAATTTTGGGACTATTAGAATCTGCTTCCTAAATTATTATAAACCAACCAGTCGGATTCACATTTTACCCAATCTTCGCTTTCTAGCCCGAAGCCAATAACCGATAGAATCCTTAATACTACAGACAGGCATTTTCAGAATTTTCTATTGAATGAATGGTATATGATTCTACATCGACAAGCAGCAAGAAAAGAAGAAACAAATTATATTATTTAGTTTTAGTGCTTCATTTTGATACTTATTGTGAAATTGCGTTGCTGCGTCAGAAGAAGGATAGCTATACTGATTCGGTATACTCTAAAAACACCCTCGGTACAATATTGACGATCTTACAAAGATAAAATTTCAGTTAATTTCCATTTACTGATCTCATCTTTTACGGAATCGATCCCCCTTTTGACTGTACAAGAATATGTGGAGCTCGGCATGTCTGGAAGCACAGGAGAACGTTCTTTTGCTGATATTATCACCAGTATTCGATACTGGGTCATTCATAGCATTACTATACCTTCTCTATTCATTGCAGGTTGGTTATTCGTCAGCACGGGTTTAGCTTACGATGTTTTTGGAAGCCCTCGTCCAAATGAGTATTTTACAGAGAGCCGACAAGGAATTCCATTAATAACTGGCCGTTTTGATTCTTTGGAACAACTCGATGAATTTAGTAGATCTTTTTAGGAGGACCAAATGACTATCGATAAAACTTATCCTATTTTTACAGTGCGATGGTTAACTGTTCACGGACTAGCTGTACCTACCGTTTCTTTTTTAGGGTCAATATCAGCAATGCAATTCATCCAACGATAAACCTAATCCGAATTATAGAGCTATGACACAATCAAATCCGAACGAACAAAATGTTGAATTGAATCGTACCAGTCTTTACTGGGGGTTATTACTCATTTTTGTACTTGCTGTTTTATTTTCCAATTATTTCTTCAATTAAATAAAAGAAAATACTAAATAATAGTACGAATTATCTTATCCCATTCGGAAGGATATCATCTCATAATTATCTATGACTGTTTCTGTCTCTAGCACGACCACTTGATGAAATGGGGAGGGAAGTGGGACAAATGGCCGAGACTACTGGAAGGATTCCTCTTTGGATAATCGGTACTGTAACTGGTATTCCTGTGATCGGTTTAGTTGGTATTTTCTTTTATGGTTCATATTCCGGCTTAGGTTCATCTCTGTAATAATCGGATGAACTGAGTTGGAGACATGAAAGCGTAAGAACTCAACAGGATCCCCCTCAAATCAGAAAAAAAGAGGGGGTAGGTCCCGTTGAGCTCTTACTAATTAGAATTAGACTAATTTATTCATATAAATGAAAAAATGGATCTTTCCTATTTTTTCAAAAAAACTTCATTTCTTTCTGATTCTGAATTGCTTCAAAAAAAAAATTGATTCAGACCATGCTCTTTCGCGATCGTATCGGTCGATACTTTCATTTCAAAGCGAAAAAAAGAAAGAGAGAATCACTCGATTCCCTCTTTCTGGATGATACAATCCCAATATAACAATATTATATTTCTATCGATCAGATATCACAAACCCTTTAAATAGATTAAAATATACTAATAGAATTTTCTATAGTTATTTTAATATAAAATAGAATTGAAAAATTCATTGAATTTGTTCACTACTTATGTAATAAATCGAAAAAAAGGTTCTGATAAACCGGGAAAAATTGAAACTAAGAATAGAGATCTTTGACGAACGGGATCAAGAATAATTCATTAGTTTATTATTTCGACACCAGAACAAGAAAAGGAATTTTTCTGGTATCGAATACTAGAAAGATGCATAATTCCTTCTAGAATCCTTTGTTCCCTTCATTTTTTTTCTATTCTCCATTTACTTATCTTATTTTTAATATCTACTCTATTTTTATTCTATTAGAATAAAAATAGACACATTCAATGACATTTCAATCTGGCACCAGTGACATAATAATCATAATAATACCGCTCCTATTTGTATTGTAAAAAACAAAGAAATAAAGAAGAGGTAAAATAGTCTTCCTGACAATATAATATCCATACTATGACTAGTAATGCGGTACAAGTAATTACCGAAATAGGGTCGAAAAAGAATAAAAAAAAAAACAAGGGAAAAAGTTTTTCATAATTTTTTGATCATACATAATTAAATTATAGAATTGCCAACAAGAATTTGGTTTTTTTTTACGAACTTTATTTGATAAATCCCCAGATTTAGAAATTCATTTCGGACAATTGAACCTTCTCAAACTGTTTCTTTTTAAGAACTAAAAAGATTTGTGCCAAAATAACAGATGCAAAAAAGAACAAAAGGCCTTGGACACGTAATGGATCTTGAAGGACGATTTCCGCATCTCCCTGACCAAATCCTCCCACATTAGGATTACTCGTTAATGGTTGATCAAGTTTGATGGATTCGCCCTCTGAAACAAGAAGTTCTGGTCCTGGAGGGATAATATCAACCACTTGACGCCCATTCGCTGCATCCACTATGGTTATTTCATATCCTCCTTTTTCTTTTCGTATTATTTTGCTTACTATCCCTGCTGCTGTAGCATTATAAACATTATTATTACTCTTACTCCCGTCGGGATAAATCTGACCCCTTCCCCTGTTCCCGCCTACGTATATGGGATATTTTAAGAAGTGAACATCTTTCTTAGTCGCAGGGTCCGGGGAAAGAATAGGAAAGGTGATTTCACTATATTTCTGACCAGGAACAGGACCTATCACAAGAATATTTTTTTTAGTGGGACGATAGCTCTGAAAAGAAAGATTGCCCATCTTTTCTTTAATCTCGGGAGAAATACGATCGGGGGGGGCTAATTCAAACCCCCTCGGGTAAAATAAGAACAGCCCCCACATTCAAACCACCCTTTTTACCATTCGCAAGAACTTGTTTCAGTTGCATATCATAAGGAATTCGAACAACTGCTTCAAATACAGTATCAGGAAGTACCGCTTGTGGAACCTCGATATCCACGGGCTTATTAGCTAAATGGCAGTTGGCGCAGACAATACGGCCGGTTGCTTCTCGTGGATTTTCATAACCCTGTTGTGCAAAAATGGGATATGCATTTGAAACGGGTGCCCAAGTTATTATATATATCATGAGTGATACGGAAATAGATCGAGTAATCTCTTCCTTTATCGAAGAAAAGGTATTTCTAGTTTGCATGGTCCAATCATTGAGCCCAAAAATTTCTACAATAAAATTAGGTAGGTCCCTAGTATAGTTCCCTATCCATGATTCTGCTATTTACTGAAATAAAGTTACTCGAATATAGGAGGCATCCTTCGCGATGGGTAGAAGGAATAAGTACAATTTTGAATGTTTTACTTATGTACAAAGTAACAAACATTATATTTTTCAGTCATTCATTGAATGATAAATCACTACAAGTGAGGGAGATACACGATTTAAATAACGGAAGATCCAATATTTTAAAATTGTGTCAAGAATGACTGGAAAAGTGGAAACAAGACCGGATATAATTTGATCGTTATGAGAAAATCCAAAATCTTTGTAGACAGAACCAATCATTAGTTCCCAACCATGGGGTGAATGAAATCCTATACATAAATCAGTTAATAAAAGAATAGAAAAAGCTTTTATTGTGTCGCTTAAGTTATATAGGAACTCTTGAACCCAAGAGTTAAGAATAACAAGTTCTTCATTACCAAGAATAGAATAACCACTTAGAATAACGAAACAGATTATATTTGTCGAGAAGTGCAAAATCATATGGATACGATCCTCATTGTGCATCTTGATCAATTGGATCGTTTCTTTGTAGATTCCGATACGAAGCTTTTGTAGATGTGTTTCTGGGTATTCCTTTAGCATTTCGTCCAAGAGAAAGAGTTCCTCTAATTCTAGAACTTTTTTTATAATACTCTTTTCTTGAATATCATTCAAAAAAATTTCGGATTGACCAGTATTCCACCAATTAGTAACCCAAGATTCTAGGCTTTTATTAAATGAAAGAGAGATCCACCAGGGCAAAAATACTATAGATGCAAGATATAGAAGGGGAATGAATGCTTTCTTTTTTTTCCATTTTTTCGTCTTTTATTTTTTAATGAACTCACTTCATTCGTTAACTCTCTACACTACTAATATTTATATCAAACATAAGTTCTATTACAAGTCATATGCATACTATTATGAATCCATTCCCTGTTTTTTAGTTTTTGATTTGTGATTTATTAGTTAATCCTTGAATTTCGAAATAATACAGAAAGAAAATAACAAAGAATCCACTTTTTTTTGTTACTGTGCAGTTGATTTACATACGGATCAAAATTTCGGACAAAGAAAGTTTTCTGGCTGTTCCGTATACGTCTGCTTTGGGTCAAATGAGCATTCTGAAGAAATTCCAGTTAAGTTATTATACTATTACTATGGTCTATAAAAAAGACTATTCTTTCATTTCAGTTTTATCCCTCTTGCTACGAACAAAATTCATTCTGAACTTCATTTTTCAAAAAACTTCAATTGGTACACGCAAGAAATAGGCCAATTCGGCAGCCTTTTGCTCAATTTCTCGTGGGGTCAGATTCTGATCGGTACGCGTCAAGGGAATGGCCCCTTGGCCTCTTATTTCCATATAAAGGACACGACGTGCATAAATACCCTCTTTAACTTCTATTCTGATGGACTGAATGTCTTTCATAAGGAATCGTAGGAAGATTCGACGATTTTTTCCAGGAAACCCCCAACGAAAAATAGACACTATTTCTTCTTTTCTATCGAATCGATCATAACCGCTACCTACATTCCACAAAATTGTGCACCACAAATAGGAGCTAATAAAGAGACCGGCAATCCCATAGAAAGACATTACGATCCCCTGTGGAAAAAAAAATTATTTGCTGAGACGGAAATAAAGCTATCAAATCCCTACCAAGATAACTGGAAGTTCCAACCAATAAAAACCCTAATGAACCTAAAAAAAGGATAAAGGCCCAGCAGAAATTGCTGATTTTTCGAGATCCTCTTATAAATTCTATCCATATACGTTCTGATCGCCAATTCATACTAGATCTCGTTGCATTTTATTGGAATTAAGAGAATCAAAAAAAATCTATTTTACTTTTTTTGTTTCCGAAGTAACTCTAATCAACTAGCACTATTTTGATGTGAACCTTTACTTTAGATCTAAGTAATTCATCGAATTACTTAGATCTAAAATAATAACATCACCTTTATATGATTCCCTATAGATACCTACATCCATATAGGTATATTGATTTTATATCTCAAACATTTGTCGCCCGATCTCTTATCTATTTTCTATTTTGAAACTTATCTATTTTCTATTTTGAAATACTTCTAATTGATTTCCTCAGATATCATGTTTACGTATGTATAATCGCTTATGTTTGGAGTAAGCCACATGTTAGATTCTAGTCTACTAAATAGATAGCTGTGTTATCGTCAAAGTCTAAGTTTTGAAAAAAAAAAATAGACAGCATATTTAAAAAATCTTGTTTTTTTGAACATGAAGAAATAAAGAAGCCATTGCAATTGCCGGAAATACTAGGCCCACTAAAGGCACAAAAATAGAGGGTAAGGTGGTGAGAGTTGTCATAGAATGGATACCTCGACTTAATATTTTCATTGTTATATTAATAGTTTTACCTGTTATTTATTGATTGTTATAAAAGGTATCTTATAATTATACTAATTCAATATATAATTATACTAAGTAATATCTACGTGAGTATATATAGAAAAGGAATGAGGAATGTCGAATTAAATAAATGGACTTACTCATCTTTCGACATGAGATATATGTATCATAATAGACGTTTGCATTATTTTAGTTATTATCTTGTCTTAGCATTTTTTTTTAATAAAATTTCATAAAGATTTTCGTACAAATTCCCAAAAAGGTAGTTATAATCCGATCCAACAACAAGGATTCTTAGTAAAACTAGAGATCCGCTAGAGATGTAGAAAGATGCAAGACTCTATGCCGCTATTTGCTATAGTTGAAGTATATATACACATGTAATGTTAAGAAGGGAGCATGAAATTCATTTTCTTCCCCGTGCCAAATTTTGCGGAAGAAATAAAAAAAAAAAGAATTCATTTTTTAAGTTAAGTAAGGCTTTACTTGATTGAATTTTGATTCGAGGGAACGAAAGCGTGGAGCTGAAATAACTCACTCACAACACCTTTTAAAGGATTACGTGGTACGATTAGATCGAATAAGCCCTTATCGAATAAAGATTCAGCCTCCTGTGAACCCTCAGGGACTGCCTTATTCAATGTTTGTTCAATTACTCTTTTACCCGCAAATGCGATGTAGGCATTCGGTTCGGCAATAATGATATCCCCCAACATACCAAAACTAGCTGTCACCCCACCAGTAGTAGGAGATGTAAGGATTGCTACATAGAATAATTTTTTATTTGATTGATAATCATATAAAGCGGAAGATATTTTTTGCCATTTGCATCAAGCTCAAACTTCCTTCTTGCATGCGTGCTCCTCCCGAAGCACACACTAAAATAAGAGGTAAAAATTGATTGGTAGCATACTCGATCAAACGGGTGATTTTCTCTCCTACTACGGATCCCATACTACCCCCTATAAACTGAAAATCCATAACCCCAATTGCTACTGGAATATCATTTAATTTACCTGTGCCTGTTTGAATAGCCTCAGTTAATCCTGTCTTTCTTTGATAAGAAGAAAGACGATCTTTATAAGTATAAAGTTGATTCTCCGAATCAAATTGAATGGGATCCAAAGAGACCATGTCTTCATCCATAGGGTCCCAAGTACCTGGATCAATCAAAAGTTCGATTCTATCTGAACTACTCATTTTCAAATGGTATCCACATTGTTGACAAATATTCATTTTTGATTTAAAAATTTTCTTATAATTTAATCCATAACAATTTTCGCATTGAACCCACAAATGCCTGTATTTTTTAGTTAGATCTAGATCATTAGAACGTTCTGTTGTAGTTAAATTTTTTCTATGCGTGCTAGTTCTTATACTGAAACTCTCACTTTGACTACTATTTCCACCTTCAGCACAAATAGAACTATAAATGTAACTGTCACTGTAATTGTGACTACCACTTAAAATGTAACTATCAATACAGATTTGAGTCCAAAGATAACTGTCAATGCAACTATTAATGTGATTATTCCAACTATATTTAGTATCATACATGTACTGATCATAGTGGGAATCATCACTCTTAGATACATTATTTTGATAAGTAGAGTTCCGAAAACTATAAAAAGAACTTTCTAGTTCACTTACAAAAGAAGGATCATTGTCAATCTCAAAAATTTGATTTTCAATATCCAAATAGATGGAATAACTGCAGCTATTACTATCCCTAACTAAAAAAGTGTCATCAGATATGAAATTCCGAATGCCGACTAAATCATCAACAGTACTGTAACTAGAATTGTAACTATCACTATGACTAGGAATGTTTTTTATTCATATTATTTATAATTGATCCTTCACTTTCAATAGGACCAAGACTATTGATTGATTTATTTAGCCTACACCTGTATTCTAACTTCCCTTTAGACAACATCGAATTTAACCATCTTTTTTCCATAGAGCTTTCTTGCCCCTATTTACATGAAAATACAATAGCTGAATAGTCATTCGATAAAAAAGAAATCATTTAAATATCTCATTTCCTATCAGAATAGGATCTAAATCCAATCACTAGGATTATTAAGTATTAACGAGTCGGTCTTAAAAAAAAAAGGTTCCGTTATATATAGTGAAGTGATACTTAGCGTTCTCTCAAAAGAGAATTATTTTTTTTTTCAATTAAATCAATTCAATTATTAATTTATAAATAGTGGTTTCTCACCGGTTATGTCAAATTGTCAAATTCACATAAAAAAAATCGTTGTTATCCCTATGAATATGAAGAACTTTTTTCGTAAAATCTCGTCTACTAAAAAATTTGTATTCCAAGACAGAACAAAAAGGACAATATACAGGATGGGGTAGAAGAAGTTGTGATACTTGGCTCGATCCCGGATCTGAAACGACGCTACGGGATATAATATATTAAATATTAAATGACTACACCAATCCTAAGGATCCATAGGCTTAATTGCGGATCCAGCACAACAATAAAAATTTTTAAGTTGTTTCGTCTTATATTTTTATTTCAATTTTCTATTTTGTATATCTAGTAAAAAAGATATACAATAATATCTTTGTATTGTATTCGGCTCAATCCTTTTAGTAAAAGATTGAGCCGAATTTAGTTTAATTGAAAGTCAATTAAAAGAACGAAGAGTAATTACTGGATTACAAAGTATCCATTGCCTCAAATTGTATCCATTGCCTCAAATTCAAATTTGATCTCCTTCCATACTTCACAAGCAGCAGCTAGTTCAGGACTCCATTTACTAGCCTCACGGATAATTTCATTACCCTCACGAGCAAGATCACGTCCCTCATTACGAGCTTGTACACATGCTTCTAGAGCTACTCGGTTAGCTACGGCACCAGGTGCATTACCCCAAGGGTGCCCCAAAGTTCCTCCGCCGAATTGTAGTACAGAATCATCTCCAAAAATCTCGGTTAGAGCAGGCATATGCCAAACGTGAATACCACCGGAAGCCACTGGCAGAACACCTGGTAAAGAAACCCAATCTTGAGTGAAATAAATACCGCGGCTTCGGTCTTTTTCAATAAAATCATCACGTAGTAAATCAACAAATCCTAAAGTGATTTCTCTTTCCCCTTCAAGTTTACCAACTACGGTACCAGCGTGAATATGGTCTCCACCAGACATACGTAACGCTTTAGCTAGTACACGGAAGTGCATACCATGATTCTTCTGTCTATCAATAACAGCATGCATTGCACGGTGAATGTGAAGAAGTAGACCATTATCTCGGCAATAATGAGCCAAGCTAGTATTTGCAGTGAATCCACCTGTTAAGTAGTCATGCATTACGATAGGAACTCCCAATTCTCGGGCAAATATAGCCCTTTTCATCATTTCTTCGCATGTACCTGCAGTAGCATTCAAGTAATGTCCTTTGATTTCACCTGTTTCAGCCTGTGATTTAAAAATAGCTTCCGCACAAAATAGGAAAACGGTCTCTCCAACGCATAAATGGTTGGGAATTCACGTTTTCATCATCTTTGGTAAAATCAAGTCCACCACGTAGACATTC
>NW_026123838.1:2500-5000 GCF_025177605.1 Cucumis melo
TACAATATAAGTCCTAAAAATGAAAAATGCAAATAAAGAAAAAAATTTAGAGGGAGGGGGTCTCTTTCTTGTATTGTCAAAATTGAATATATCTCACATAATTCATATAAAAATAATATATTTGAAAGTATATAATAATACTTAGATATTGATAATAGAGAAACTATATATTATATATAATTATATAGACAAAAATATATAATTATCTTTATTTAGTTATAAAGATGAATTCCAAATATTAGAAAAATAAATAGTATAGTATAAAATATATTATATAATAACTATATAATTGGTTAAATCTATATATATATTATATAAAAATAGCCTAATTATACTCTAACCTAGTATTAATAGCCTAGTATAAGAGGATAGCTCTGCACTGATCTATACTATAGATTGCAGATAAAAAAAAATGCGGATATAGTTGAATGGTAAAATTTCTCCTTGCCAAGGAGAAGATGCGGGTTCGATTCCCGCTATCCGCCCCAGGATGAGGATAATGGGTTAATGTTTTTCATTTAATAGGATAAATTTTTAAGTATAGTCGAACCGTGATAGTATAGTGGTTCTATCCTCCCCCCTTCTTTTCCTCCCATCTGGAAAGAAAAAAAGCGAATATTATATAGTAATTAATTAATAGTTACCAAGATCAAACCTCAATTTTTTTAGACAAAAAAATTTTGCGGAGACAGGATTTGAACCCGTGACTTCAAGGTTATGAGCCTTGCGAGCTACCAAGCTGCTCTACCCCGCGATAAAGAGAAGAACTGTGAACTAATAGACAAACAAAGATTGAATGCACCCCTATACCATATCTGTACAAATAGAATAGTCCATTTATACAGAATGGTAAAGGGGTCCCTCTATAATCATAGAAATTAATAGAAAGAGATATTTGAATCCTTACCAACTTGATCTTGTTGCCCCAGGCAACAAGCATGCATGAACCATTTCACGAAGTATGTGTCCAGAGAGCCCAAAGTCTCGATAGTTAGCTCTCGGTCTTCCGGTTAAAAAACAACGTCGATGAAGACGTGTGGGTGCACTATTACGCGGTGGGGATTGTAACTTTCCATGAATTTCCCATTTCTCACTCAACGATGGAACTTTGCTTATTTCTTGTTTTAAGGATCGACGAATCAAATGATATTTTTGTTCCAATTTTTGCCTCTTCTTCTCCCTCTGAATTAAACTTTTCCTTGCCATAATGATTCAATTCCTAGGTAGTATCAATGATACAAGTCGGATCCTAGATGTAGAAATATAAGAAGGAAGATCTCCTTCTCCATCGAAAGAAATGATATTTTCGCGGATACAACACATACAAAATTAACCAAATTTGCCTGATGTAGAGGCAATCAAGAAAGCCGCATAAGTAAATATATAACCTACAGAAAAGTGGGCTAATCCAACTAATCTTGCTTGCACAATGGAAAGAGCCACTGGTTTATCTCTCCATCGAATCAAATTAGCCAAAGGTGTGCGTTCGTGAGCCCATGCTAAAGTTTCAATCAATTCTTGCCAATATCCGCGCCAGGAAATTAAGAACATAAAGCCAGTAGCCCAAACAAGATGTCCAAATAAGAACATCCATGCCCAGACTGATAAACTATTCATACCAAAAGGATTATATCCATTGATAAGTTGTGAAGAGTTTAACCATAGATAATCTCTTAACCATCCCATCAAATAAGTGGAAGATTCATTAAATTGTGAAACGTTACCCTGCCATAATGTGATGTGCTTCCAGTGCCAATAAAAAGTAACCCATCCAATGGTATTTAACATCCAGAAAACTGCCAAATAAAAGGCGTCCCAAGCCGAAATATCACAAGTACCACCTCGTCCCGGACCGTCGCAAGGAAAACTATAACCAAAATCCTTTTTATCCGGCATTAATTTGGAACCACGTGCATCTAAAGCACCTTTTACTAAGATCAATGTAGTTGTATGTAAACCTAAAGCAATAGCATGATGAACCAAGAAGTCTCCGGGCCCTATTGTTAAGAATAGTGAATTACTATTCTCATTAACAGCATTTAACCAACCTGGCAACCATATGCTTCGACCCGCATTGAACGCCGGGCCGCTTGTTGAAGATAAAAGTACATCGAAGCCATATGAAGTTTTACCATGAGCGGATTGAATCCATTGGGCAAATATGGGTTCGATTAAGATTTGTTTTTCCGGAGTACCAAAAGCAAGCATGACATCATTATGAACATAAAGCCCCAAAGTATGGAACCCCAGAAAAAGGCTGGCCCAACTTAAATGGGATATGATAGCTTCTTTATGGTCTAACATTCTTGCCAATACATTATCCTCATTCTGTTCTGGATTGTAATCTCTAATAAAAAATATAGCTCCATGAGCAAAAGCTCCTGTCATAATGAATCCTGCTATGTATTGGTGATGGGTATATAACGCAGCTTGAGTAGTAAAGTCTTGTGCTATGAACGCATAAGCAGGTAAAGCGTACATGTGTTGAGCTACCAAGGAA